>NC_135658.1:10835993-10984802 GCF_964188315.1 Podarcis muralis
ATAATAATAATAATAATAATAATAATAATAATAATAATAATTTATTATTTATACCCCACCCATCTGGCCGGGCCTCCCCAGCCACTCTGGGCGGCTTCCAAAAGAATATTAAAATACTATAATACATCAAACATTAAAAGCTTCCCGAAACAGGGCTGCCTTCAGATGTCTTCTAAAAGCCTGGTAGTTGTTGTTCTCTTTGAAATCTGGTGGGAGGGCTTTCCACAGGGCAGGTGCCACTACCAAGAAGGCCCTCTGCCTGCTTCCCTGTAACTTGGCTTCTCGCAGCGAGGGAACCGCCAGAAGGCCCTCGGTGCTGGACCTCAGTGTCCGGGCAGAACGATGGGGGTGGAGACGCTCCTTCAGATATACTGGACCAAGGCCGTTTAGGGCTTTAAAGGTCAGCACCAACACTTTGAATTGTGCTCAGAAACGTACCCTTATGTTTCCCTCCCCTTATGGTTTCGATCTATGGGCTACTTTTATAATGAGGCTGCATTTTAAATTGCATTTTAACCAGTATTTTAAATGGCTTTTTTTTTCATATTATGTTTTTATTGTAATTTTACTGGTGTTAGCCGCCCTGAGCCGGGGTATAAATAAATTTTATTTATTTATTTATTTATTTATTTTTATTGTTGTTGTTGTTATTATTATTATTATTATTATTATTATTATTACTACTACTACTACTACATATCCAAGGCTGATGGGGGGGAGATAGAAACTGTCTTTAATAAAAGAATCAGGTGTGTGCTACTTATGTAAGCTGTGCTGCATTTATTCACATAACGAAAATGTATTTTGGATGGTTACAAGATGGGAATAAGAGTCCTGTTGGGTCAGGCCAATGCCCACCTAACTTTCTGTTTTCACTGTGGCCAACCGGATGGCTGTGGGGACCCCGCGAGCATGACATGGGCAGGACATGGAGAGCATGACTAGTAGCCATCGATAGCACTATCCCCCATGAACTTGTCTACCCCTCTTCTAAAGCCAACCGTTACTTCTTGTGGCAGTGAGTTCCACAGTTGAACTACGTGCCGCAGGAAGAAGTCCTTTCCTTTGCCTGTGCTGAACCTTCCGACAATCAGCTTCGTTGGGTGTCCAAAAGTTCTAGCGTTATGTCAGAAGTTTTCTCCCTGGTCTCTTTCTCCAAGCCCATGCAAAATCTTATACACACACACACCCCTTGCAAAATCCTAAAACACAGTACCAAAAACCTATGCATGCCTCTGCGTACTTCACCCAAGCTGGCATCCTACAGGATTCCAAGCTCGGAGTTGTCAATTCCTGATTTACCGGCGCAGGAGGCATTTTAAACGAGCGGCACCGTAATTGATTCTCAGCACCCGGAACATTTTTCTATTAGGAAATCCCCGCAGAAAGGAATTTGTTCACAGGGCAAAGTTCTCTCCCTGGCAAATGGAAGCATTCTCCAGCAATCTCCGCAGTCCAGGTGGGTGTTTCAGACACCAACTTTCTCCCTCTCCTGCTATTCACGCCCCTGGCTGCCGGCCACCTTAGACATTCCCCCAGCGTGATCTCACGCCAGAGAAAAACGAAAACTGACAGCTGGAGGCACAGGTGGATTGGGGAAAGGGGAGAAAGAGAAGCGGAGCTGCTTGAAAAGTTTCCGGCGAGTTCTCCTCGGCTGCATTTTAAAACGCGCTGCCATATTTGTCAATAAAACACATCACTTGTGACCATAGCTGTCAACTTACAGATTTGAAAATAAGGGGCCAGCAGCCTCAAAAATAAGGGATCAGCAGCCAAAATAAGGGATTTTCAGGGCACAGGTATGTTCAACTTCTGAGCCCCTCCGAACCAAAGGCAGAAAGCCCAGCCAGCAGCCAAACGAAGCCTCAAGCTGTGGTTCCCACAGTGCAGCAACCCGGCAAAGGGGATGCAGCAAGGAAAACCACCGTCACCTCCCCGCTGGGAAGCGCTGAGCAAAGGCGAGTCCCCAGGTAACGCGGCCAATTTGATCAGCGCAAGGCATGCAAGCTCCACCCCCCAGTCGTTCTTAGACTCCTTATTGGGTGAGCAACGCAGCCAAGCAACACAGTTGGAGCCTCCCTCGTCCCTGGCCGGCAGGGAGGGAGGGAGAGGAGCTGCTTCCTTTGAAACCCGGGAAATTTACGGGACATCATCAATAAGGGACAGCAGCGGGACACGGTGCTGGGATAAGGGACTTTCCCGCCAAATAAGGGACGGTTGACAGCTATGCTTGTGATGTGGGGCGCTTCCGGACTGCCACACTTTTTGGGTGGGATTCAATCAGAGACCACAAAATTCAGGTGGAGCAGTGGATTTGGGGATGGGGACTCGGGCAACAAATCCACTTCCCCAAAAAGATTGGACTTTCACTTTTAAGGACAGTGAGGGTGGGGTAGAGGCACTGGAAAGTGTGAGGTGACACTTTGGCGCAGCATCGTCCAACCTCCCCACGAACAATCGGACTGAATGCTCATTAAACAGCCGACATCGTCTAACGATGAAAGGTGAACCATGCCAGCAATTGCATGCAGTCTCAGAACCGCAAAGGAGTAAGGAACTTAAAAATGGGGGGGGGGGGATAATTTGTGGTTGTCAACAGGATAACAGGTTATTATCCCCCATCTCAGGGGTTGGCCACCTTTCTCCGGACCAGAGACATGCTTGGAAACACCAGAAACTGCTGTGGGAATCACAAAAATATTCAGTTCACGGAAGAAATATAGTGGTGATTCTCAGAACCTCTCCCCAAACAGAACAAGGAGGAGGAGGAGGAGGAGGAGGAGGAGGAGGAGGAGGAGGAGGAGGAGGAAGAAGAAGAAGAAGAAGAAGAAGAAGAAGAAGAAGAAGAAGAAGAAGAAGAAGAAGCAACCCACCCTCACTCCCCCACATGCACACAAAAGCAAAGATTTAACAATTCAGTAAGGCAAGGGGCCTTGGCAGGTGCTATTGGGTGTCTGAAGGTGCTGTGGTATCTATCTAGAACCCCAGGTCTATGAAAATCAAATCTTGACTTTGGACTTGCAGGTTGGCTATGCTTACATGAATAATGGCCATTAATATACTTCTCTCCTTTGAAGTGAATGGATCTCTTTCTAAGCCATCACCTAGTTAAAGGTAGGTGGCCGTGTTGGTCTGCCGTAGTCGAAACAAAATAAAAAAAAATCCTTCCAGTAGCACCTTCGAGACCAACTAAGTTTGTTCTTGGTATGAGCTTTCATGTGCATGCACGATACTTCTTCAGATGCACTGAAACAGAAGTCACCAGACCCTTATATATAGTGAGAGGGTGGGGAGGGGTATTACTCAGGGTGGTGGGAATGGGTGATTGGCTGATAGGTGTGGTAAACCTGTTGACGACTGTTAATGACTGCAATTGGTCTTACAGGAAAAAGCAATGGGTGAGATGGCTAAAAATGTATATTTATATTTATTAAATGGATATTTATATTTATCATGTATAATGAGATAAGAATCCAATGTCTCTATTCAGACGAGGTATCTCCATGGTTTTAAGTTTGGTAATAAGTTGCAACTCAGCAACTTCTCTTTCCAGTCTATTTCTGAAATTCTTTTGTAATAAAACCTGTTAACCCGATCTTTCTTAAAATGCAGATACTGAGGATCGCCTCTGAGATCTTCTGCAAGCAGTGTTAGAAACTCAAATATATAAACTAGGTGCCAAATGGCTCCTTAAACCAGGGTTACAGTCGCCAAAACAGAATGTCTAGTTGCCATTTTGGGGCCAGACAGCTCAAAAGTTGCATTTTTCAATATGAATTTGGTTCCTGAAATTCGTTCTGACGGTGCAGATAAAAAAACAAGGATAGGATGCTACAGAGTGTGTTTTTAGTGCATGAAAACAATCCCGATCCAAGGACCCCCAGGCATGCACTTCCAATGGTGGAGACACTGGGCGCCATCCTGGCACCCGGGCGTCTTCACTTGGTCACAAGTGGCCGACAGCCGGGTGCAAAATACGGCTGGTGCCTGGCAAATTTGCCGTCTGCAAACAAAGATACATTTCCCAACAAAAGGGGAACGGTTAAGTAAACTATGTGAGTACAGTGGTGCCCCGCAAGACGAATGCCTTGCAAGACGAAAAACTCACTAGACGAAAGGGTTTTCCGTTTTTTGAGTCGTTCCGCAAGACGAATTTCCCTATGGGCTTGCTTCGCAAGACGAAACGTCTTGCGAGTTCTTGCGAGTTTGTTTCCTTTTTCTTAAAGCCGCTAAGCCGTTAATAGCCGCTAAGCCGTTAATAGCCGCTAAGCCGCTAATAGCCGTGCTTCGCAAGACGAAAAAACCGCAAGACGAAGAGACTCGCAGAACGGATTAATTTCGTCTTGCGAGGCACCACTGTACTTGGAATTAGCAAAATTGACGGATTTAATAAGGCATAAATCCAAAACTATAATTCAGAAACAATGGGAATGCTTAAATGAATATTTAAACAAGCAGGGCTCAAATGCGAAAGTTTGGTTGTGCTTAGACTAACCTTGTGGAGAATATGGAGAACATAAAGATTTGACTGATTATGAAAGAAACTAAGGAAAGGAAATGATTGAAGAACGGATGTAAAGGCGAGCAAGATAACTAAGAGATGTGCGGTGAATGTGGTGGAAGACTTTTATATTATTTTAACTAGGATTTATATATTGTAAGGTTTGAAGCATGAATTTGGTAATATTATTGATTAAAAGAAAAGGGAAAAAAATACTTTTCATAACCAATAATTTTTGTCTTTTTTCTTTTTAGTTTGCATTTTGGGGGGAAATGCATATAAATGTGTTTACAGTGTTACGTATTGTTCTTTGTTTCTCTTTCTTTTCTTGTAAAATTCAATATAAATTAAAATTAAAATTTAAAAAAAGGTACATTTGCTGCTTGGTGGGGGAGCAGACTCAGACCAGCAGTTCCTTCCCCACCCCACCGGTCCCTCCCAACTAATCTTGCCCCACATCTTGCAGGGAATGGCAGAGGAAGGCTGGCTGTCCCTTTCACACTTTGCTGAAATCCCAGCGCTGCCTGCAAATCCTTACTTTTAGCAATGCCCGTTGTGCCAAAGACACCCCAGCCCATCACCCTCACAGACCCGCACCCCTTGTTGAAGTCATCTGGGCACAAAGCAAAAAAAATGAATTCCAGAGAGGCTGATGAGCTATGAAAGATTTAGTGTTTTTCACAGTGCTATAAAGGGGAAGGAAGAGTCGTCTTACAAATCCATCATCTGCACATATTAAAGGCAGAACCCAATTAAGCAGCCAACTTCTCATGACGACTCAGACGGGGACGATTCTTTCATGCTCTGGCACAATCGCACTGCCTTCATATATCATAGCCTTCGAAAATGAACCAATGTAGAGACTATATATATATATATATATATATATATATATATATATATATATATAATAGCTGCGTAAAGAAGAGTTCTTCAAAAGACGCCTGAGAAATTAAAGCTCAGAAATTGATGTCTTCCATCCGAGGCACAAAACACCAGTGATAATTGCAGCTTTTGAAGTATCTTTGCCATTCGCACTCAAATAACGTGTGCGAGGCTGCTCTGAAAGCATTATTTAAATGGAGAGCGTTATTAATTCTCAACAGCGACGTTTAACCACATCTCCCAAAGCTACTAAGTTTAGACTCCTCTGCGTCAGCTTCAAAGTGGCCACCACCTGTCCTGTAATCAACATGAAGCCAAGAAAACCAAATTGGATACTTCAAGTGTGCGTATTAATTCAGATCACAATCTGAAACGTTCGGCTGAGAAAGTAAAAAAGAAAAACTAAAAGGCTGAACTGTGGACAAGAGCCTACTTGGCAGCTGATCTCATGCGGAAAAGATTTGGTGCAGACATTCAAGCACAGAAGAGCAGCCCTGCTGGATCAAACCAGCTACAGAATCATAGAATGGAACCCTAGAATTGTGGAGTTGGAAGGGACCCGAGAGTCATCTAGTCCAACCCCCTGCAATGCCGGAATTACAACTACAGCATCCATGACAGGTGGCCATCCAAACTCTGCTTAAAAACCTCCAAGGAAGGACAGTCCACAACCTTCAGAGAGAGACCATTCCACTGTCTAACAGCTCTTATTGTCTGCTTTCTTCTAACTTGAATCCATCGGTTTGGGTCCTACCCTCATGGGTAGGCAACCTAAGGCCCGTGGGCTGGATGCGGCCCAATCGCCTTCTCCTTTTTTTAATAACTTTTTTTATTCAAAATTAGGCCCGGTTGCCTTCTCAATCCGGCCCACGGAAGGTCCGGGAATCAGCGTGTTTTTACATGAATAATAATAATAATAATAATAATAATAATAATAATAATAATATTTTTATTTGTACCCCACCCATCTGGCTGAGTTTCCCTAGCCACTCTGGGCGCTTCCAACAAAGATTAAAAATGCATTAAAATGTCACACATTAAAAGCAGGGCTGCCTTCAGATGTCTTCTAAATGTCAGGTAGTTGTTTATCTCTTTGACATCTGATGGGAGGGCGTTCCACAGGGTGGGCGCCACCACCGAGAAGGCCCTCTGCCTGGTTCCCTGTAGCTTTGCTTCTCGCAGTGAGGGAACCGCCAGAAGGCCCTCGGAGCTAGACCTCAGCGTCCAGGCTGAACGATGGGAGTGGAGACGCTCCTTCGGGGCTGAGGCCGTTTAGGGTAGAATGTGTCCTTTTATGTAAAATGCGTCTCTGAGTTATTTGTGGGTCCTGCCTGGTATTTTTACATGAGTAGAATGTGTGCTTTTATTTAAAATGCATCGCTGGGTTATTTGTGGGGCATAGGAATTTGTTTATTGTTTTTTTCAAAATATAGTCCGGCCCACCACATGGTCTGAGGGACGGTGGACTGGCCCACAGCTGAAAATTTTGCTGGACCCTGCTCCAGAGCAAAACGTGACAGCCCTTCAGATATCTAAAGATGACTATTACATCTCCAGTCCAAGAATCTACCTCTAAAGAAATAGTCAGCCAAAAGCATCTGCTACACAGAACACGAAAACAATGGCTTTCCCCTGAAAAATTCAGAAGTATACCTGTGGTCTGCAATAAAGCGTTTCCCTGCAGGCTCCTGCTGCTCAGCATTCGCTCCAGCCAGCCATGCCCACTTCCAGAACACTCCATTACGTACCCCCATGGTTTCCCATTCCCTCCCCCTCAAGAATCAGCGAGCATCCCTCATACACTGAGCATGCAAAGACCTCCCTGGGGTCCTTCGTCTCCACATCCCGCTTGGGTTTTTCCCCCAACCCATTTTTTGTACTTCTGAAGTGCCGTTGTTCCTCAAGTCAGCTGTCAACTCCTTATTCCATGTCGACACGGCCATTTTGGGTCAATAAAGACCAACGCTCTGAAGAGCAGCTTGCTGTCAGTACATAGGATATACTGCTCTTGAATATGGAGGCTCTGTTTCAGTAATGCAGCTAACAGCTTCGACAGACCAATATCCTTGGTTTGATTCTGTCTGAAAGGCACGTAAGCTGGTGGCCCTCACCATTTCATCAGCAGCATATAGTTCGGGTACAGGGTATCTAAAGGGCACACAGATAAGGATATCTGAAGCATATTGATTGTTGGAGTCTCACCAGCACTCATAAAAGCACAGCATTTATAATTCATGCACGCCCAGATGCAGACAGAACTGCTGAGCTCATCTCATTTCTTTCATATGCGAGTTTTTATCTTCCTTTTTTTATTTGAGTGTGGGTTGTACCTGCTAGCTGAGAAATGCTTCCTGACCGATCCTGCAAAAGATCTCAGCTGTAGCTGTTCTCCCTTCGCCGATAAATCGCCAGTTTTTCACCCAACAAAGAAGGCATCCCCCCGTGACCAAGAGAGACAGTAGCAGCGACGAGTTATGCAACCTTTACATGCATCCTTTATATGTAGGGTTTGGGCTACATATAATGCATAGTTAATGTATAGTTAAAGCTATGGTTTTCCCAGTAGTGATGTATGGAAGTGAGAGCTGGACCATAAAGAAGGCTGATTGCCGAAGAATTGATGCTTTTGAATTACAGTGCTGGAGGAGACTCTTGAGAGTCCCATGGACTGCAAGAAGATCAAACCTCTCCATTCTGAAGGAAATCAGCCCTGAGTGCTCACTAGAAGGACAGATCCTGAAGCTGAGGCTGCAATACTTTGGCTACCTCATGAGAAGAGAAGACTCCCTGGAAAAGACCCTGATGTTGGGAAAGATGGAGGGCACAAGGAGAAGGGGACGACAGAGGATGAGATGGTGGGACAGTGTTCTCAAAGCTACCAGCATGAGTTTGACCAAATTGCGGGAGGCAGTGGAAGACAGGAGTGCCTGGCGTGCTCTGGTCCATGGGGTCACGAAGAGTCGGACACGACTAAACAACAACAATGAAACACTTAAGAGTATTTCTTCCTTCAGGAAACTACTTGTGTTTGGATAGATATGAAACCAACATGCTAGTTAGGAAGCGGGTCAGAGGTGGCGCTGTGGTCTAAACCACTGAGCCTCTTGGGCTTGCTGATCGAAAGGTCGGTGGTTCGAATCCTGGCAACGGGGTGAGCTCCCGTTGCTCGGTCCCAGCTCCTGCCAACCTAGCAGTTCAAAAGCACGTCAAAGTGCAAGTAGATAAATAGGTACCACTGTGGCGGGAAGGTAAATGGCGTTTCTGTGCACTGCTCTGGTTTGCCAGAAGTGGCTTAGTCATGCTGGCCACATGACCCGGAAGCTGTACGCCGGCTCCCTCGGCCAGTAAAGCGAGATGAGCGCCGCAACCCCAGAGTCGGTCACGACTGGACCTAACGGTCAGGGGTCCCTTTACCTCTACTTTTTACCCCCAACAGAGAAGAAAAACCACAGTGACTTTCCATCAAAAAAACCCCCATGCTGCTACTGCCAACTTCCTAACTACCTCCTTGAGCACAAACACAGCCCTGCCAGCTTCCACAGCTCCCATTTAACGGAGTCCTGGTTTCATCCGATTTCTGCAAGCAACAGCCTTGGCTTCAGCCAACCGGCAGAGGTGCAGAGACATTATTCTCTTAGCTGACATCCCTTCCCAAGAGAGCTGCTTGGATGGAGCTGAGCGTTTCTAATTATAAAGCACCTCACTCAGCAAAACCCTGTACCCCGCCATTCACTGAAAGGCTATCACTGGGCAGTCGCTCAGCATTTCTTAGCCTCGCCTGTCAAGGGACGCTTCTCTCTCCAGCTAATATTTTTGAAGCCTCGCCCCGGCGGCCTTCCGTTCAGAGGAAGGCATAGCGCAAGGTCCCTGCTGCAAAAACCAGGTAGGAGAACCAGAAACCGTATGTCGGTCTGCAGTAGCAGGAGAAAAAGCAGGAGTTGGAGACCATCTTCACTCTGCATAGATTGAGCGGACGAGACCAAAGGCTGCTTCTGCGCAAGCTGTAAATGTGAGGCGCAGATGGGGCTCATCCACCTGGGAAGGGAACCCATCGAGGAGAAGGAAAACACTGATCCTAAACTTCCACTGCCTTGTGGATATCGCCCTACGTCAACCCTACGAAAACCCGGAACTGAGTCCCTAAGGTGTTTGGATGGCGCCTTGTGGGCCTCCTTCCGGCAACTTCTGCAGCCAAGCTGGTGCCAAACGCCTCGCTCTGCTTTCCTTTGGACTACAAATACCTATTCTTATTATGTATTTTAGGGTTTTTATGTTGTAATTTTATGTTGTGAACTGCACTAAGATCTACAGATCTACTGAGTTCTACAGATAAAGGGTGCTATACAGAATGAATGAATGAATGAATGAATGAATGAATGAATGAATTTGTGAGGCCAAAAGGGGAGTCTTGTCATCTGGGCAGACACACTGCCCAGCTTGCGCCCCAGAGAGGTCACTTTGCTGCTAACTCAACGGTTTAACTTCACCTCCAGAGGTGCGTTCCACTGTCTCTCGAGACAGAATGATAGCAGCAGCAACAACTCTGCACCTGACATTCCTGTTTATTGGGTGGTGGCTAAATTTAATGAACCACTAAGTCTACTTTTTCCTTCCAGAATCAATGTGTGGGTGGGTGTTGATAGAGATAGATAGATAGATAGATAGATAGATAGATAGATAGATAGATAGATGATAGATAGATAGATAGATAGATAGATAGATAGATAGATAGATGATAGATAGATGATAGATAGATAGATAGATAGATAGATAGATAGATAGATAGATAGATAGATAGATGATAGATAGATGATAGATAGATATAGATAGATAGATAGATAGATAGATGATAGATAGATGATAGATAGATAGAGATGAATATGTATATGTGTGTACACACACAGAGAGAGAGAGAGAGAGAGAGAGAGAGAGAGAGAGGTACCTTGGTTTAAGAACAGTCCTGTTTACGAACTATTCAGTTTACAAACTCTGAAAAATTGGAAGTACAGTAGTACCTCGGGTTACATACACTTCAGGTTACATACGCTTCAGGTTACAGACTCCGCTAACCCAGAAATAGTGCTTCAGGTTAAGAACTTTGCTTCAGGATGAGAACAAAAATCGCGTTCCGGCGGCACGGCGGCAGTGGGAGGCCCCATTAGCTAAAGTGGTGCTTCAGGTTAAGAACAGTTTCAGGTTAAGTACGGACCTCCGGAACGAATTAAGTTCTTAACCCGAGGTACCAGTGTAGTGTCCCGGTTTGCAAACTTCACCTCGGTCTAAGAACGGAATCCGAACGGTGGAAGGGCACCAGTGGCGGGAGGCCTCATTAGGAAAAGCACACCTCGGTTTAAGAACGGTTTCAGTTTAAGAACGGACTTCTGGAATGGATTAAGTTCATAAACCAAGGTACCACTGTATATGAGAGAAACCAGTACGCTCCAGCACATCATTCTGCTGCTGTGATAGGCTAGACCAGGACTGAAGATCCTGTTGGTGGGAGCAACATCCCAAAGGCCAAAGGCATTTTGCCACATGTCAACCTGTCTCTTGACGCTGCAAGCCTTCGCCTGACGCATGACATTAACCCCGCAAACATTTTTCCTGCTTTGGAGCAGAGCAAGCAAGGAAGGAGGAGAGACACCAGGCAGTTTCCCTTTCACATTTTCGTAGACATCAAAGGAAAGAAGATTCCAAAAAAGTTAGCAAAACTTGCAGGCATGGGGCACCACTCCTAATTGGTGCCTAATTAATTAATTGCATTTCATTAGTTATAACAAGTCCCTTTAGCTTTGCATCCAAGCTGGCTTTTGATGTTTGGAGAGGCTGTAAGAGCCCGAGAAGATCGAAAGAGCTGAAGGAGGAATTATTTTTCAAAAAATCTCCCTCAAAAGCTACCTTCCCTGTTAAATTTTTCCAGGGGCTGCTCATTTTCAAATATCAGAGTCAGACAATTGCTGGCCAGACGACTGAGCTTTTGGGGGTGGGCAAAATCTCAAAAAAAAAGAATTTCTGAGCTATTTTTAAGGAAATTCATCAAAATTCAGACTTCCATATGTCCGGTTTTCCCCAGATATTTCAGCGATTTCCGCCTGGACACTGCTTCCGAATGCAGTACAGTGGTACCTCAGGTTAACTACTTAATTCGTTCCGGAGGTCTGTACTTAACCTGAAACTGTTCTTAACCTGAAGCACCACTTTAGCTAATGGGACCTCCCATTGCTGCCGCCGCACGATTTCTGTTCTCATCCTGAAGCAAAGTTCTTAACCTGAAGCACTATTTCTGGGTTAGTGGAGTCTGTAACCTGACGTATATGTAACCTGAGGTACCACTGTATTCCGACTTTGTCTGAGAAATTCCACACATAAGACAACCCTAGCTAAAGATAAGAAAACTCAAAAAGGTTGTGCACGTTGTGTCAACACAGAAGCATATTATTCATTTGGAAGCACTTATATGCCATGTAATGTTTCAATAATCTCTCAGTAGCGCCTATGAGTCTACTTAGCTCAGTAGTGTCTAACAGCGTTCAAAACTAACCAGGCACCAGTCTCATACTGCAACAGGCAATTGGCCTTTTCCAAGAAAGTGAAGATGTCTGGTCGCCAGGTTTGGCAACTAACATCTCCATCTAGCTGGCTGGCACTGCTGCCATACCGTGCCAGTCCGCTGGTTTGTGGGGCGGCACGGAACCCAAAGTAATGCCTCTTTTGGTGTTGCACTGCTGTGCAAATCAGCTGATCTGCGGGGAAGCGCAGCAAAAAAAAAATGCTATCTTTGAGTGCTGCACTGCCCACAGATCACCTGGCTCAGACAGCACCAAGGGACATATATATTGCACCTGGCTATTGACCAGCAGTGCCAAAGAATGCTCCAACTACCACACAATTTCACTCATTTCACACGCTAGCAAGGTTATGCTTAAAATTCTACAAGGCAGGCTTAAGCAGTATGTGGACCGAGAACTCCCAAAAGTGCAAGCTGGATTTCGAAGGGGCAGAGGAACCAGAGACCAAATTGCAAACATGCGCTGGATTATGGAGAAAGCTAGAGAGTTCCAGAAAGACATCTACTTCTGCTTCATTGACTATGCAAAAGCCTTTGACTGTGTCGACCACAGCAAACTATGGCAAGTTCTGTCTCCTGAGAAATCTCTATGTGGGACAAGAAGCTACAGTTAGAACTGGATATGGAACAACTGATTGGTTCAAAATTGGGAAAGGAGTACGACAAGACTGTATATTGTCTCCCTGCTTATTTAACTTATATGCAGAATTCATAATGCGAAAGGCTGGGGAGGATGAATCCCAAGCCGGAATTAAGATTGCCGGAAGAAATATCAACAACCTCAGATATGCAGATGACACAACCTTGATGGCAGAAAGTGAAGAGGAATTAAAGAACCTTTTAATGAGGGTGAAAGAGGAGAGCACAAAATATGGTCTGAAGCTCAACATCAAAAAAACGAAGATCATGGCCACTGGTCCCATCACCTCCTGGCAAATAGAAGGGGAAGAAATGGAGGCAGTGAGAGATTTTACTTTCTTGGGCTCCATGATCGCTGCAGATGGTGACAGCAGTCACGAAATTAAAAGACGCCTGCTCCTTAGAAGAAAGGCGATGGCAAACCTGTTGGTGTAAAGCAGAGTTCCGTGCCCAGCGGAAGGATGAGTAGTACGTACTACATACTCTATATTGCTTTATTTACAGTTCAAAGCAGTTATATTACAGAAAGACATCTTGCCTCTGCCGGAGCAGAAAATGCATCCTCTCTCCTCAACAGCTTGGAGAGAATCACACAGTGAAAAACAGGAAACCAGTGTACGTCACATCCAGTCTCCCTTTCCCGTGAGAAACTCCAACAGTACAGACTGTGGAATGTAAACACCTGTCTCGTGACAAGCCCTTTCGCTGCACAGTGAAGGAAAGCAGAAACCAACATCCTCCCCCTTTCTGTGAACATCACTGGGCAGCGTGTTCGTACAACATCAGTACAAACCCAACTTCTGCACATAGGTACAGTGTTGATCCCTTGATACAATCTTGGACAATACATCAGCAGGAATTTCATTACCTGGCATATAGGACACCGTTACGAGTCCCTTCTGAATACATTCCCTAGCATGCTGCAACTTTAATTGCAAGTGCTTCGTGCTTTGCTTACAACTTTCAGACTTCAGCAAAGCCAAACATGCTTTGTTGTCCTGGTAAACCTGGATTGGACATTTGACAGGAATTTTCATATCTTTGCACAATTGTACTAACCATTCACAATCCTTAAGTGAATAAGACAGTGCATTCAGTTCGGCTTCACAAGTACTTAAGCTAATTGTTGTTTGCTTCTTGCATGACCAATCAAACAGACCCTGATTGTACATGTAGCAAACTCCAGACGTACTTTTCCTGTCTGTAGTGTCACTTCCAAAACTTGCATCTGCAAATATCTCAAGACCACCAGACTTCTGATTGTTAAATCTCAGTCTGTAATGCATAGTGCCTTTCAAATACCGCGCTATGCGTTTCAGAGCTTTCCAATCCTTGACACTAGGATTGTTGACTTGTCTGCTTAGCAAATTACAGCTAACAGCAATGTCTGGTCTTGAACATCTGGCAATGAAGTTTAGCTTGCCTAGCACACTTCTGTACAGTGTAGTGTCAGAAAATGCTTCTTCAGTATCATCTACCTGATAACCTGTTGTCATCGGTGTGTCTACAGGGTTAGCATCCATCAGGTTTAGTTTGCTTAACACATCAGCAATTTTCCGTGACTGGTGTACTAGAATGTTACCATCTTGATCTCTCTCTATTTCTAGAGATAGGTAGTTGTTTACCTCACCAAGATCTTTCATGTCAAAGTGCTCTTTCAGTTGAGCTAGGGCGTTATTGTACATTGCGACATCTTTCCAAAAGAATAATAAATCATCAACATAAAACAAACAGTACAGTTTCTTTTGCCCCTCCTCTTTGACAAATACACATGGATCAGCTTTCCCTTGCTGAAAACCTAGAGAAAACAATACTTCAGTGAGTTTTGTGTGCCAACACCGTGCACTTTGTTTGAGACCATAAAGGGATTTCTTCAGAGCACAAACAAATCCCTGTTTTACCTGTACGCCATCAGGTGGAAGCATATAAAGTGATTCATCTAGAGATCCGTACAGAAAAGCTGTATTAATATCATGGTGACTAATGTGTAGATTTTCCTCTGCAGCTAGCTTGAGCATAAGCCTAATGCTTTCATACCTCACTGTGGGTGAGTAGGTCTCGTGATAGTCTTCACCTGGTACTTGTGCAAAACCTCTGGCTACCAATCTGGCTTTGTGTCTGACTATCTTGCCATTTTGATCTGTCTTCGCTTTGAAGACCCATTTGCTTCCAAGCAGTTTCATTCCTGGAACTACTGGAACTAGCTCCCATGTTTTGTTCCTTTCCAAGGAATCAAGCTCAGCCTTCATGGCATTTAACCATGGCTCAGCTTCCTTTGAATCCAAACCCTGGATTTCTTGGAAACTTGAAGGTTCAAATACCTTCTTGGAGCTTTTAACAGCTGTTACTGCTATCGTAGCAAACTCATCAGCAAATCTCTTTGGAGGTTTGCCTTTTGTGGCTCTCTGTGACCTACGAATTAGCCTTAAGTCTTCAACACTCTCCTCTTCCTTCTTGGGAGAAAAACGACCTATTGTGAACAATGGTTCTTCCAATTCTTCTCGATCAGAGCATTCAGAGGGTCGCATAGAGGCTTTCGCACTCTTGAAATCCTCTGAATCACCCGATTCAGTTTCAGATTCAGACTCAGAACCTTCATCAGTGGGTGTGGGTTGTTGTGGTTGCTTTTGACTATCCTCAGTCTCATCACCATCATCAGGATAACATTGGAAAATTCCCACATTCTCCCCCCACTTTGCATTGTACTCAACACTTCTCGTGAGCTTAATTGTCTTAGAGTCAGTCATCATTATTCTGTAAGACCCTTTCTGATAACCTAGAAAGATACCATGCAATCCACGCTTGTCTAACTTGGAATTTTGTGGTGAGTGAACCCACATATCAGAACCAAAAATTTTCATGTGTTTGATGTATGGCTTCTTGCCAAACATCTTCTCATAGGGGGTACAACCAATCGCTGAAGATAACCTGCGATTGTAACTGTAAACAAAACACGAGAGAGATTCGGCCCAATAACTCTCTGGAAGATTGGCATCATGCAGCAAGGTTTTTAACCCTTGAAGCAATGTCTGATTTGCCCGTTCCGCAATTCCATTCTGCCATGGCGAGCGAGGACTAGACAAATCGTGTTGAATTCCTTTCTCAGTCAGAAAAGCTTCAAACTGCTGAGAAGTGAATTCTCCCCCGCGATCACTGAAAAGAGTCTTTATCTTCTTACCATGCACATTTTCCAACCAAGCACAGAATTCCTTGAACCTAGGAAAAGCCTCTGATTTCTGCTTGAGATTGTACACAAAAATATATCTAGAAAATGCATCAATGAGAACCATGAAGTACCTATTTCCACCCAAAGAGGGCGCTAGTGGTCCAACCAAATCAGCATGAACAACCTGGTATGGTTCCGTAGCTTGCCTACTAGACACCTTACCTTTCGCAGCCATTTTCACCTTGTTTGCTGCGCATGCTTTGCACTTCATGTGGTACCTGCAGGGTTTAATAGTCATACCTTCAACCAAGGCAGGCATTTTAGATACTGCCTCAAAATGCAAATGACCAAATTTTCTATGAAAATCATGAATACATTCTGCATGCAAACTTTTGTTAGAACCTGCAATACAACAAGTGTCATCCTGCACAACATCATCATAATACAAAACAAACAAACGATCAACATATTCAGCATGCAATTCATAGTCATTTTTCTTTGTGATGATGCACTTCTTGTTCTTGAAGGACACGTCAATGTTCCGCTCATTCAGCTGTCCAACGCTGAGAAGATTATGTTTGGCGTCTGGCACGTAAAGGACATTCTGTATCGATAAGTCCAAACTGTGAAGAACATCAGTTCCGTAGCCTTTACTGGGAATAGTGTGGTCATCCGCCTGGTGAATCGCACCTTCCTGCGGTGTAAAAGACACAAACAGTCTCTTATCATTGCACATGTGGTGGGTCGCCGCTGAATCAACAACGAAGAAAGATCTAGACGTCTTCTGGACCTCTGCAACCTTTGGAGTGAAGCGTGAAACCATAGCCTTGTGCTGCGTTGTCCTAGACACCGGACCTTTGCCTTTGCCTCGGCCTTTTCCACGCGATGAGCTTTCGCTGCGCTGCTCTGTCTTGGCCTTGGGATATCTGCATTCCCTCTTCATATGGCCTAGACGTCCACATGAGTAGCATTTCACTGCCTTCAAAGCTTTGGCGCCATCTGGTGGTTCCACTGCACTATGGGATGACGTCTGTGAAGACTCCCCCTTGCCCATGCAGCTAGCACCCCGGCGATCTGCTTCATTTAAAATCACGGCAGTAACAAAGTCCACTGTCAGCTGAGCAGTTGGCTGCACAGCAATCTGGGTTGCAACAGACTCCCAACCTGAACCCAAAGATTGTAGTATCATGAAAGAATACACAGCCTCTGGAAAGTTGAGTCCTCTCTGTTGCAGCTCATGTCTCAGATTTTGCATCTCCATCAGATGTAAACGCACATCTCCACCTTCAGCAAGAGCTATATTATGCAGCTTGTTAAAGTAAAACATAGTAGATCCAGCTTCTGTCCTTAAGTGAGCCTCTCTCATAGATTCCCAAATTTCTCTGGCTGAGGTCTTATCACACAATAGACAGAGCTCTTCTGGGGATACTATCAATGTAAGTGTTCCCCGTGCTTTGGAATCCTTAGCTTTCCATGCATCTGTAACTGGAGCTGGGGGGGTTTCTGTAATCACCTCAAACAAACCCTCTTTCCGCAGAACTGCCTCTGCATACAAAACCCAGTCCGCATAATTTTTCTTGTTGAGCTTAGGAATCCCACAAGCATCCTGAAGGGCCATCATGACTCTGGCTTTAGCCTTCAGCGTTATATATGCTGCTTTAAATCTTGCTGCGTCACTGCTGCAGCTGCCTTATTCCAAAGGCGCTTTTAAAAGTTACTTTCGATTTCCCCAGCATAGTAACTTGTGCCTGGGAGCCTTTTGCGTATTCCCGGCAAAACGGCTTTAAAAGTTCAAAGTCCAGCCATAAAGCCATTAACTAGAAGCTGGCAGGCTGCCCGGAGCAGTAGTACATACCTCATCAATCATTTTTACGCGCAGAGCAGATTCCGATCCGATCTGTCCCTCTGCATTCCGATCCTTTGCCGGCACTCCGATTCGACTTCTGGAGCCCATAACCACGTGTTGGTGTAAAGCAGAGTTCCGTGCCCAGCGGAAGGATGAGTAGTACGTACTACATACTCTATATTGCTTTATTTACAGTTCAAAGCAGTTATATTACAGAAAGACATCTTGCCTCTGCCGGAGCAGAAAATGCATCCTCTCTCCTCAACAGCTTGGAGAGAATCACACAGTGAAAAACAGGAAACCAGTGTACGTCACATCCAGTCTCCCTTTCCCGTGAGAAACTCCAACAGTACAGACTGTGGAATGTAAACACCTGTCTCGTGACAAGCCCTTTCGCTGCACAGTGAAGGAAAGCAGAAACCAAACCTAGACAGCATCTTAAAAAGCAGAGACACCACCTTGCCAACAAAGGTCCGTATAGTTAAAGCCATGGTTTTCCCAGTAGTGATGTATGGAAGTGAGAGCTGGACCATAAAGAAGGCTGATCGCCGAAGAATTGATGCTTTTGAATTATGGTGCTGGAGGAGACTCTTGAGAGTCCCATGGACTGCAAGAAGATCAAACGCATCCATTCTTAAGGAAATCAGCCCTGAGTGCTCACTGGAAGGACAGACCATGAAGCTGAGGCTCCAGTACTTTGGCCACCTCATGAGAAGAGAAGACTCCCTGGAGAAGAAACTGATGCTGGGAAAGATGGAGGGCACAAGGAGAAGGGGACGACAGAGGACGAGATGATTGGACAGTGTTCTTGAAGCTACCAGCATGAGTTTGACCAAACTGTGGGAGGCAGTAGAAGCAGGAGTGCCTGGCGTGCTCTGGTCCATGGGGTCACGAAGTGTCGGACACGACTAAACGACTAAACAACAACAAACTCTGCTGAACGCAACAGGACTAAGTTCAGAGTTTGTGCACCTAGAATTTCATCACTGGACTAATTATTTTTCTCCCATCTAAAAAACATTCCCTATCGCAGCAGAGTCAACGAGGCTGAAAAGATATAGAAATAAATTCAAAAGGACACAGAAGAATGGAAAGACCCATATTTTGCAAAGATACATCAATACCAGCGAATCCTTGTTAGCTTCGGCAACCTGCGGTTCTTATTATCATTTGACCAAAAAGAACTGCAGTTTCATTTTGGAAAGGACAGGCTCCCTCCTAGCCTCCGAGATAAAATTGGAAATAGAAAGAGGTCGCGTATTCTCATTATAAAGCCAGCACATTTCTGAAACCTACGACGTGGCAGAACCCCCAACCCCAGCGCTTTCGTTGTCGACAGACCCATTGTTGGAGCTTTTTAAAACTGGATTAAGATTTTGTTGATTAATTGCACCCAGCAAAGTTTGTTGCCGGATTTAATAGCATTTCGTGGAAGATGAGGGAACCCACAAAAAAAGAGAAAAGCCCTCTTCCTTTTCTTCCGCTGCTCTGAGAGCATTTATCTATTATATATTTACTGCCGTTATGTGAGATACGATTCAAACAGAAACCGCAGCTCATCGTCTGCCCTCCAGCAAAGAGGGAATAGCAAAAGTCCCAGCAATGAGCTCTCCTATCACCAAAAGGCCTCGCTGCATTGTCTTCGCCATGTACTGAAACGCTTCCTGGAATGGCACCGTCAAAGTGGTGGTATAGTGCAATGGTTAGAGTGCCAGACCCTCCTTACCCGTCACCAGAACACAGGGATTATCTCCATCAGTTCTGCTGTGACAGACCAGCACCTTCAGGCCTCCTCTCCCTCAGCTGTCACCTGAGGGGAGCCATTCCAGCAAACTCCCTCAGCAGGAGAGATGGGAAAAGCAGGGCTCACCCCGTCATCTTTGCCAAAAGCTCAGCTCCGTCAGGCACCTCCTACCCCTGAACTGAGCCAGCTAGTCATTATAAGAACCATTTCAGAAGTGTGCCTGAGTTTGGTTTTTTCCTCTTCCCTCCCTGTACCTTTTTCCTTGTGTGTCATTCAAGGAATCCTGGTTTCTTTTGCTTGGGATACTTTGGATTCTCCTCCCCATCGTATAGGAGGGAACGTCAGTGCATAGACTGTTATCAGATCCATGCATTGCACCGTGTCCTCCAGCAATAGGAAGCCGCTGCCCCCATGAAAGACACACACTTTTGCCTCTGGCCTCACCCGCAAATAGCATTCAGCTCCAGGGAATGAGGGTGTTGGGCTTTAAAGGTTCACCCCACCCTAGTTTAAACCCACCACATTTGGGTGAAAGGGCAACCAACCAGTTGATTTCAAATTAAAGGAGGCATTTCTGGTCTCTTGCATGCAACTGCATTGGAGAACAATCTCAAGACTCGTGCACAAAATGATAGATTAAGGTTCAGTAATACATCTGAATGCTCTGGAGAGAAAATGCATTTGTTCTTTAAAGAACTGCAGGTGCTGTGACGGCAGAGGCAGCAGAGAAGGCATCAGGAACCAACTTTAGCGCTGAGGGTTTTAGGAGGAGAGAGAGAGACTTCAGCCGAGTGAATGTCTTCTGCCACTATTGCATAAAGCTGGGAATTAAAAGTTGCCTCAAAACAAAACAAAAGAAAGAGAGCTTTGGAAAGAGACCACCGCATAGAAACGGAAGAGCAATTTTCATTCTACCTGGAGATACCCTGCCGGGTTTAAAAGACGCCTGCTTCTTGGGAGAAAAGCAATGACAAACCTAGACAGCATCTTAAAAAGCAGAGACATCACCTTGCCAACAAAGGTCCGTATAGTTAAAGCTATGGTTTTCCCAGTAGTGATGTATGGAAGTGAGAGCTGGACCATAAAGAAGGCTGATGGCCGAAGAATTGATGCTTTTGAATTATGGTGCTGGAGGAGACTCTTGAGAGTCCCATGGACGGCAAGAAGATCAAACCGATCCATTCTGTAGGAAATCAGCCCTGAGTGCTCACTGGAAGGACAGATCCTGAAGCTGAGGCTCCAAGACTTTGGCCACCTCATGAGAAGAGAAGACTCCCTGGGAAAGACCCTGATGTTGGGAAAGATGGAGGGCACAAGGAGAAGGGGACGACAGAGGACGAGATGGTTGGACAGTGTTCTCGAAGTTACCAGCATGAGTTTGACCAAACTGCGGGAGGCAGTGGAAGACAGGAGTGCCTGGCGTGCTCTGGTCCATGGGGTCACGAAGAGTCGGACACGACTAAACGACTAAACAACAACAACAAACTACCTGAACAGGGACGCGGGTGGCGCTGTGGGTTAAACCACAGAGCCTAGGACTTGCCAATCAGAAGGTTGGTGGTTCGAAACCCCGCAACGGGGTGAGCTCCCATTGCTCGGTCCCTGCTCCTGCCAACCTAGCAGTTCGAAAGCACGTCAAAGTGCAAGTAGATAAATATGTACCACTCCAGCAGGAAGGTAAATGGTGTTTCCATGCGCTGCTCTGGTTCGCCAGAAGCGGCTTAGTCCTGCTGGCCACATGACCCTGAAGCTGTACGCCAGCTCCCTCAGCCAATAAAGCGAGATGAGCGCCACAACCCCAGAGTCAGTCACGACTGGACCTAATGGTCAGGGGTCCCTTTACCTTTTTAACTTCCTGAACATTGTCTAAATGCTGTTGAGCAACGATGACCCATGTTGCCTCTCTCTTTAGCCAGAATTACATATCCTCGGCACAGAGTTGAAAATAAAGACACACACACAATATTCTTGAGGGAGATGGATTCTTGGTCATTCTCCTACAGGAAGGTTGCTGCACTTGAATACATTTCCTATCATGAGTTGGATGCAAATGTTGGGTTGAATTCAAAGGTGTCCTTTTCCTGACGGAAGGTTTCTATTAGCACAGGGTAGGGAATCTCAAACCCAGAGGGCAGAATGAGGCCAATCCTTCCTCTCTCTGTAGTCAGCCCTCAAGAATTTCTCTAGACAGGCGTGGCATGAAAAGGTATCGCTTTTGGCAGTTTCGGAGGAGTTGACCCAGAAAGTGCATTTATTTAGGGTGGTAGTTAAAAAAAATGCAGATTTTAGAATTTTTTGGCCTGGTTTCATTGATTATACAGCAAAACTGAAATATCTCAATGAAATACCATCCCGGTTTACATTTTTATGTGGGTCTGGATACATTTGGTGGGTTCAATGAGTTACGATTTATTAGGCATTTCTGTGAAGCAACACAGATAACAATCTTCTTTTTATTTTGTATCAAATTAAAATGTGCAGTTGTGATTAATGCCACTCATAGTTGCCAGAGTTCCCTTTGTAGAAGGACTGACTGTTAAACTGCTTGTGTTTTCACACCCTAATGCCCCATCCTGTAGAATTCTATCGGTTTTATTTTATCTGCACAATCGGAATGGATTTCTGGAATGCTTTTTCTGTGCAGCCTCAGCAGGAGCAGTCACCATTAGGAAAAAGAGGTCGGAAAAGGCCAATGTAGACATGGACTGCCCCTGGATCAAGTGACTTTTGTCCTTTAAGTACTCACAGTTCTTAACCTAGCTCAAGGCTGCTGTCTGAAGTCTGAAGTAGCCACATTTTTTAACTGAGAATCAATCACAGTCAGTCCATCAGTTGAAAAATAAGAAAAATAAGGCACAGTCTCATATTGCTTGGGCAAACCCTGGAGAGGACTTAGGCAGGGACTTTTCAGTCTTGGCAAGTGATGCATGGGGCAAGACCCAGCGGAGATGAGCTGCTTTGCTCAACATGTTTTTGCTAGTAAAGTTGCAGATGGGTAGCCGTGTTGGTCTGCCATAGTCAAAACAAAAAAAAAATCCTTCCAGTAGCACCTTAAAGACCAACTAAGTTAGTTCTTGGTATGAGCTTTCGTGTGTATCTGAAGAAGTGTGCATGCACACGAAAGCTCATACCAAGAACTAACTTAGTTGGTCTTTAAGGTGCTACTGGAAGGAATTTTTTTTGTTTTGCTAGTAAAGAGCTGGCCGGCTCATTCCTTGACAGTGTGCGTAAAACTGCCTGGGCCACACGCAGCACAGCTCTGTGGCATCTGAAAGGCAGGGCAGCGGCGATGGCGACCCTCAAGCCTAAACAGTTAGTCACTGCTGCTTTTAATCGGAGAAACAAGGAGCTGAGATGACTTTCCACATGCCCCCTCCCCAATTTCCTTCGACAAAGACTTCCAGAGCAGAGGTGCCCGGACGCAGCGAGGGACGAGGTCCACACAGGGCAGGGGGCTATGAAATTAAGGGCACATGGGTGGGTGTGTCATTTAATCCTGTCGTATATTTTTTAAAGGTTTTAGCGCAGGATTCCTCCCCTTCCCAAACACGCCCCTTGCTTGCTGTCCACCCGGCCCGCACAGATGTATCGCCAGCCACATGCATTATGCAGGAGCGAAGAACGATCTGCAATTCCAATGAGCTGTGTTTTCCATCACTGGCCTTCGGCACCGAGCGGCGTTCCTGAAGAACGGAGCGAAAATCAAACGCGCGGCGGGGAGGGGCGGCTTTGAGAGGAGCAGCATGGCAGACTGTGCGGGCCCCTCACCCCCAAGATATATATCACGGCACTTTGCAAAGATCCCCCCCCAAGAACTGCTGACAAAACAACCGTAAAGGGCACCCCCTCCCCCAAATCTACACGGAGGGTTCGCGTCTATCTTGATCATGCAGCTAGACGATTTGCGTGGCAGGCAGGTCCCCCAACGGAGAACAGCTGGCTCTGTGCGCCTGGTGCTGAGGGGAGACGCTTTCCATCATGTCATCAGGAACAATCCATCAACTCTCAAGTGCCTCATTAAAGGCCTTTGGAGTCGCATGATTCTCCCCGACGGTCAAACTGCTAAAGTCGGAATCAAAGAGTGACAGATAACGCAGTCGAGATGTCTCCCCTAAGGCCACCAATATGGATGTTTTTAAAGCCACGTCAGCAGGAATCTAATTTCCGTTCAACATAACCTGGGTAGCAAGCATTCCTCCCTTGGGTCTCATCCCCAGCTGGAGGAAAGGCAGAGTTATCTAAAGCTCCCCACATCCACCTCTGGTTCCCCTTTGATGCCTCCCTGAGAATCAAACGTGGCACTATTATTATTATTATTATTATTATTATTATTATTATTATTTCTTTATATACTGCTTGATGCCAAAATGGCGTACTGAGCCGTGTACGTGTATGAAAAGCCAATTATACAAACAATAAAATATAAATTCAGGTTGTAAGCCAGGGGTCAGCAAACTACGGTCCGTGGGCTGGATCCGGCCCAATTGCCCTCAGGATCCAGCCTGCAGACGTTCCATGGATCAGCGATTCTGTTTGTTACTTTTATTTTAAAATAAAATCACCGCCACCATTTTTTTCGGCGCCATATTCCCCCCCTCCCTCTCACACACCTCCTCCCTCCTCCCACACATACACAGTCCAGCCCGCCACAAGGTCTGGGGGACGGTGAACCGGCCCCCTCCAAAAAAAGTTTGCTGACCCCTCTTGTAAGCTCTTTGGGACAGAGACCTACACATTTTCGTTGCTTGCATTTATTTGTAGAAGCGCTGCGTACAGTGATGGAAACAATGTGGTGTAGTGGTTAGAGTGTCAGACTAGGACCTGGAAGAGCAGGGTTCAAATCCCCCACATGGCCGTGAAACTCACTTGGTGAATCTTTAGCCAGTCACTGCCTCTCAGTCTAACCTACCTCACAGAATTGTTGCGGGGGTTAAATAAGACGGGTGAGGTAAAACCATGCATGCTTACTTTGAGTTACTTGGAGAAAAAGGGTGAGATATAAACGCAATAAACAAACAAACTGCAAATAATCCGAATTACGCCACACAATTGCGGGACTTAGTATCAAAGTCCAGAATCCAGTACCCTGAAAAACTTGAAGCCAGGGCTTTGAAAATTGAAGTTTATAGATCTTACAGATACAGAGACTATACATAGAACAAAATATCACATAAGGGCAACATCTGGTCACATTTTCGAAGCTACGGGAAGACCCATCGGGATTCCCAGTAGCCCAAGGATATAATTTTGGTGTTCAGCGAAAGTGGTTGTTCCAACACAAGCACAACACAGTATGTAAAAGATGCAGATCTTTGCAAAATTGACCAGCCTGCATAATTCATTAGCATCACGAAATCTGGAAGAATTTGGGTTCTTTCTGAAGCATGTGCACAGCCCTCTGTTTCCACCACGGTCCCAAGACAGACATTATTGTGGTCATCTGCAGCAAAGGAGTCTCTGTGTGAACATCTGCTTGCATATAGCTTCTGTGCACACCCAATTGTGCCAAGATGCCCGTAATATGTAGAATGGTATCTAGATTATTAGACATGGGGGGAAATGGGGCAGCTGTTCCAAAGAACTGCAAAATTTCTACTGGCTAAAAATACAACTAGAAACCAGGGGTTTCATTAAGCTTTTGATACTTCGTTTGAAAGGGAATATGGTTCTCGTTAGTGATAGTGGCAAAACATTCGGGGCTCAAGCCCAGGAACAAATTTAAGGGGTTTGGGTAATGGTCGCCTCATAGTGAAGACAAGTATTAGAAGGTCCTCAGTTCTTCTCTGCCTCAGATTAAAAATCAGAGATGGAGAAGGCTGCCCAATTTATCTCAACCCATCCAACCAAGCTCAGAATGGTTGGTTGGTGTTAGAATCATAGAATCATAGAGTTGGAATAGACCACAAGGGCCATCGAGTCCAACCCCCTGCCAAGCAGGAAACACCATCAGAGCACTCCTGACATATGGTTGTCAAGCCTCTGCTTAAAGACCTCCAAAGAAGGAGACTCCACCACACTCCTTGGCAGCAAATTCCACTGTCAAACAGCTCTTACTGTCAGGAAGTTCTTCCTAATGTTTAGGTGGAATCTTCTTTCTTGTAGTTTGGATCCATTGCTCCGTGTCCGCTTCTCTGGAGCAGCAGAAAACAACCTTTCTCCCTCCTCTATGTGACATCATTTTATATATTTGAACATGGCTATCATATCACCCCTTAACCTCCTCTTCTCCAGGCTAAACATGCCCAGCTCCCTTAGCCGTTCCTCATAAGGCATCGTTTCCAGGCCTTTGACCATTTTGGTTGCCCTCCTCTGGACACGTTCCAGTTTGTCAGTGTCCTTCTTGAACTGTGGTGCCCAGAACTGGACACAGTACTCCAGGTGAGGTCTGACCAGAGCAGAATACAGTGGCACTATTACTTCCCTTGATCTAGATGCTATACTCCTATTGATGCAACGCAGAATTGCATTGGCTTTTTTAGCTGCCGCGTCACACTGTTGGCTCATGTCAAGTTTGTGGTCAACCAAGACTCCTAGATCCTTTTCACATGTACTGATCTCAAGCCAGGTGTCACCCATCTTGTATTTGTGCCTCTCATTTTTTTTTGCCCAAGTGCAATACTTTACATTTCTCCCTGTTAAAGTTCATCTTGTTTGTTTTGGCCCAGTTCTCTAATCTGTCAAGGTCGTTTAGAAACTCATATATGAGGAAAAAGAAGGCACCTTTTAACATATGTGGTGGACTTTTAAAGCAGGAAAAGAATTCTGGGAGATGATCTACAATGAACTGAAAAAAATGTTTAAATAACTTTTTCTTTTAAAAAAACAAACTCAAAGCTTTTCTTCTAGGAATTCTAGGTGTCGAAATACCAACAGATCAGAAAAGACTATTTATGTATGCAACCACGGCTGCTCGGATGTTACTAGCCCAGAGATGGAAAGAAGACAGAGTCTCTACCACACAAGAAGGGCAGATTGAGTTGATGGACTATGGCAAAATGGCAAAAATGACCAGAAGAATCAGAAATCAGGAAGACCAAAACGTTAATAAGGAATGGGGAAAATATATCACTTACCTTAAAAAAACCATTGTTAAACAATTAAAATTATTAATAGGGTTGAAATAATACTTGTAGTTTAACGTTGAATTATGGTTGTCATGGAAATGTAACAGATTTAATAAAGAAGATGCAAGACGAAAAGGTTAACTAAGGACCCACAAAGAGGAGGGGGGGATTCAAGGGGAATCTACAGAATTCTCTTTTTATTTTGGTTGTTTGACAATTGTTTGTAAATTTCAGAATCCAGCCCAGGCAAGATAAATCTTGCTGATCCCTGCTCTATCTGTCTCCTGCCCTGTCTGCTGAGTGGCACACCCAGAATCCTGATTCTTATGGCTAGGGCTGGGCGATGTATCAATACATCCAAAATTGGTCTGAAGTTCATGTTGTGGAAACAGTTTCATAATACAATGTGGTACCTTGGTTCTCAAACGCCTTGGTGCTTGAACAACTTGGAATCCAAATACTGCAAACCCAGAAGCAAGTGTTCCGGTTTGCAAACTTTTTTCAGAAGCCAAACATGCTCCATTTTAAGTGTTAGGCTTCCGTTTTGAGTGTTACACTGAAGTCTGTCCGTTTTTGCAGTTTATTTTGCATTTCTGCTTTTGAGGCTTTTTTGTTTCGTTTCTGTGACTGTGTGGAACCCAGTTCAGCTACTGATTGATTGATTGATTGATTGATTGTGTGACTGTAGTACATTGCTTATTGCTTTCATTTTCTAGATCAACGGTCTCGTTAGATAGTAAAATTCATGTTAAATTGCTGTTTTAGGGGTTGTTTTTAAAAGTCTGGAACGGATTAATCCGTTTTGCAT
This sequence comes from Podarcis muralis, assembly GCF_964188315.1. Classification (NCBI taxonomy): domain Eukaryota; kingdom Metazoa; phylum Chordata; class Lepidosauria; order Squamata; family Lacertidae; genus Podarcis; species Podarcis muralis. The sequence continues at coordinate 10,863,215 of NC_135658.1, forward strand.
TACTTTCTATGGGGAAGGCACGCCTTGGTTTTGGAACGCTTTGGTTTTGGAACGGACTTCCGGAACGGATTAGTTTGAGAACCAAGGTACCACTGTATTCAATGTGGCGATACCTTGCGAATCACGATGAGTGCGCATGGGTGCCAGAGGAGGGCTGAGGAGTCGAGAAGCAGGCAGGGAGGGGTGTCTCTGGGAGTTGGCAACCCCACACCCTGGCCCTAGGAATGCTTATTCAGAAGCAAGCCTCGCTGAGTTGTTCCACAATAAGCCTGCTTCTGTTCTGCCTTCGCTTTCACATCATGCCCCAAAGCCCAATCGTAGCCGCAGGGATTCCCGAAAACCATTTCCCCCGGATTAGGCAGCTAAATCACAAATTAGGGAGCTCCCTCACACAAGCGCAAATCAAATCTCGCCAGCTGTCAGGGAAGTTTAATAACGCAAGGGGCGAGAGAAAGCAGCCTTTAAAATTGGCCGGGGGGGAGATTTTTTGACAGCTAGTCTTTGTGGGCACTGAGGAATGAGTGAATCACCGCAGAAGAGGACTGCAAGGGTTGAAATGGCAAGCCTGGAGTGAAAAGGAATCAGGGCGCACACCTCTGTTCACAGATCTCTGGGCTTCTCAAATGCCCAGAGGACTGTTGCTTAGGCTAGGGATGAATGCGCCGATTTCACCCCGAAGGGCGATGCAAGAATGGGCAGGAGGGAGGGAGGAACAGACTTGTGTTTTTTCGCAGAAATTTTTCCACCACTATAAATCAGCGGTCTGCAAACTTTTTCAGCAGGGGGCCAGTCCACTGTCCCTCAGATCTTGTGGGGGGCCGGACTATACAGTGGTACCTCAGGTTCAGTACTTAATTTGTTCCGGAGGTCCGTTCTTAACCTGAAACTGTTCTTAACCTGAAGCACCACTTTAGCTAATGGGGCCTCCTGCTGCCGCTGCACCACCGGAGCACGATTTCTGTTCTCATCCTGAAGCAAAGTTCTTAACCTGAAGCACTATTTCTGGGTTAGCGGAGTCTGTAACCTGAAGCGTGTGTAACCTGCAGCGTATGTAACCTGAGGTACCACTGTATTTTGAAGGGGGGAAATTAACGAATTCCTATGCCCCACAAATAACCCAGAGATGCATTTTAAATAAAAGCACACATTCTACTCATGTAAAAACACCAGGAAATAACCCAGAGATGCATTTTAAATAAAAGGACACATTCAACTAATGTAAAAATACGCTGATTCCCGGATCGTCCGCGGGCTGGATTTAGAAGGTGATGGGGCCGGATCCGGCCCCCAGGCCTTAGTTTGCCTACCCATGCTATAAACACACAGCTTAAAAGCATTTAATTAATAGCACAATGAATAAATGGATATAGTACAGGATAAACTATTTTTTCCAGGCAACTACTCCCTAGAAGCACATATACTGTATTTATGCACCATCAATTTAATGTGTTAATAGTTCTCAGGGTCTTATTTCCACCACCGCCCCTTGAAATTTAAATAATGCAAGCAGAGTGGCACGCTGTCGAGTTGCCATGTCTCAAAACATTTCTACAAGTGTCCCGAGGAAATTAATCCCCAAGTAGAGATTTGCATTTGTTTGAATAGAAAGTGCACAGTGTGGTGTATAAAAGTTATTTACCTTTCCCTTTAGTTCAAAAGCTCTTAAGCAACAGGTCAAAATTCTGACAGCTATACAGCACATAAAACCAAAATAGTACCTTTTTCCCCACTAACTAAATTGCAGTCAAAGGCACATGCTAAAAATTGGGTCAAATTCAATTTACAGAGCAGCAAAATACCCTCCCGATTCAAAAGTTTACACAAAGTCCACATGTTTCGGATGTCATGACAGGAAGATGAAATATGCTAGACTAATTGTCTCTCAAAGCCACAAACTTAGCCATCTATCCCCTAAGTTGCCTATCAATTTTAAGATTTACCAGCCTTTTCTCAATTTTTGAGGGTTTTTCTTTGAAGAAAATCATGGCTGTGTTGGACAGGAAGTTTTAAATTAGGGCAGCAGACGCTACGAGGAAAGGTGGATATATTATCCAGGACTATTTTAAGAGCAGACTATCAAGTTGCTATACAAATAAATACACAGTCCTAAGCCAGGCCCTTCAATACTACACCTGCCTGCTTTGGGGGAGGCTGGAAAATAACACATTACCCCCCCCCCCCAAAAAAAAGGTGAGAAGAAAGCAATAAGGTGTGAAACCAAAACAAGTAATTCTAATACGTAGGTATTCCTCAGTTTGATAGCTGGGGTTTATCCGACTTTCCCATGAGACCAGACCAAGAGAGATATTTTAGTAGCACCTGAAAAATCTGGGTCTCACCTACGTAGAAGCTCAGCATGTGGGAATGCAACGAGAGATTGCAGAATGAGCCTTAAAATTAAATTGGTGAAAACAAGAGGAGGGCAGAAAAAAGAAGACCGCTTTTGAAGAGCCATCCTTGGAAATTTAAGGAGTCTTCCACAGCATGGGACATAGGAGACAACTTCTAGGGGCCGTGGAGGCATCAGTCCCCACAAGAAAATATTTGAGGGGACCGGACCCCCCCACAAAGTTGATGGGCATCGCCATTCAAATGGTGCGTGTGCACTGCGTCTTGTGATCGATTATGCAGGGTGGGGCTTACCTGGGCCCCCACAGTATTTTATTCAGGTTGGCACCCATGGCGTGGAACCTGCAACACTAAAAGTCCATCTTCTAGCCATGTACTGTATTTTTCGCTCTATAAGACGCACCAGACCACAAGATGCACCTAGTTTTTGGAGAAGGAAAACAAGAGAAAAAAAATATTCTGAATCTCAGAAGCCAGAACAGCAAGAGGGATCGCTGTGCAGTGAAAGCAGCAATCCCTCTTGCCGTTCTGGCTTCTGGGATAGCTGCACAGCCTGCATTCGCTCCATAAGACGCACACACATTTCCCCTTACTTTTTAGGAGGGAAAAAGTGAGTCTTATAGAGCAAAAAACACGGTATTTGGCCTCTGAAATACATGGAAAAACTAACAGCACTCCTTCAGGAGATCTCAGGGGTTGGATTGGGACATGAGAGTTCAGGTGGTCCATAAGGTAAGTAACATTTATATAGCACGCTGTGCACTTTCTGTTCAAACAAATGCAAATCTCTACTTGGGGATTAATTTCATCGGGACACTTGTAGAAATGTTTTGAGACATGACAACTCGACAGCGTGCCACTCTGCTTGCATTATTTAAATTTCAAGGGGCGGTGGTGGAAATAAGACCCTGAGAACTATCAACACATTAAATTGATGGTGCATAAATACAGTATATGTGCTTCTGGGGAGTAGTTGCCTGAAAAAAATGGTTTATCCTGTATAATATCCATTTATTCATTGTGCTATTAATTAAACGCTTTTAAACTGTGTATTTATAGCATGGGTAGTCAAACTAAGGCCTGTGGGCTGAATCTGGCCCAATTGCCTTCTCAATCCGAACCGCAGACGGTCCGGGAATCAGCATGTTTTTACATGAGTAGAATGTGTCCTTTTATTTAAATTGCATCTCTGGGTTATTTGTGGGGCCTGCCTGGTGTTTTTACATGAGAAGAATGTGTGCTTTTAATTAAAATGCATCTCTGGGTTATTTGTAGGGCAGAGGAATTGATCCATATTTTTTTTTCAAAATATAGTCCAGCCCCCCCCCCCCAAGGTCTGAGGGACAGTGGACCAGCCCGTTGCTGAAAAAGTTTGCTGACCCCTGCTTTAGGAAGAACTTTCTGATGGTCCAGCAGTGGAACGGTCTCCCTTGATTTAATACGATTCGTGACGCAACCCCAGAGTCAGTCACGACTGGACCTAATGGTCAGGGGTCCCTTTACCTTTAATAAATGTAAGTGAGGTGTCCCTCTAACTCAGTAATTCTATGAAAGAGTTGGTTTTGAAATGGTCAAAATTATCGACAATTTTATCTTCATTGCTTTTGTAAACTGCTTTGAGGTACTGCTTTTACAACCAAGTGGTATATGAATTGTATGAAATAAATACACACAAAAACACACAATTTTTCATTCCTGAACACCCTGGTCTGACGGAAGAGTCCTATATGAATCAGCAACTTTGGATTTTTAAACACACAGACACAAACACTGTTTCCCTCGCTTGGCCTGTTCTGCTGCACCAAGAAAAGCTTGCTAAGGCTTTTGAGTTAATTTTTCCCCCTTCTAAACATTGTGTGCCTATTCGACACAGATATGACATGCAGCTTCTTACGAAATTGTTCCAGTGAAGATTTATCCCGCCAGCTACGGTCGCTAAAGGAAATCCCCGGTGTGTGAACACAATCGGATGGGATCAAAAATGCAGCGCTCGACAGATTCTCTAGGCAAGACCCCCCCGCCCGACCCCCCCCCCCAGCCCGTCTTGCCCCTGGCAATCCCTTAGGGCACATTTGCCTCTCCCAATATAGATTTCTGGAATGGGGTTATGCAAAACAGCTCCTTCTTCACTCTTAATTAATATATAATTCACATGCCCCCGTCTCTGAAGGCCGCTGGGAAGATGACATCAATCAGAGATAAGTCGTTTGCAATTTAAAGATAATCTTTGGGGTAAAGCCGCATGATGTTGGTGAACTATCCTGGGGGAAACAGTCTACACTAAGGTGGGGGGGCCAATTTTTTTTCCTCCCCAAGTGGAAAGGAGCTGGAAGGGGGTGTATTTCATGTCAGGAGCTCGTCCTACACTCGAGTAGGACCCTGGCAGAGACACATGCCCAACTGGCATGTTCTCTCCCTCCTGGTCGATCGTTCGGAGCCAGCACACTTAGAAATCCACAGAGTTTGCGCATCATGCATAACAGACCTCAGCAACTCAGCATTTTGGCTAATCTACTTTATTTACATATAAACACACACGGAGCACTGCAACATGGCTCCCTTTCTCTCTAGCATCAGACAGCAAAGAGAAAAAGGACAAAGGACAATAGTCCCACTTCATGAAACACAGTAACACAAACATTCTGTCTCCAACACTTCCCACTCTGTGGAGTCAAAACATGTGATAGACAACAATTCCATGACTGCAACCATGGAGCAGGAATTCTAACAGTTCAGCGGAGGAACAGTCCTAAAGGCCCTTCAGAATTTGTATTTTCCCAGGTTGCAGGTGCTGGGAAAAGACCTTTGACAGAGTCCCAGGAGGCGGCCTGGCTATCATAGTAAACAGCACAAAGCTACTTAGGGCTTTGTTTTTAAAGCTTAAAGCACTTTTTGATTTTTGGTTTTGCTCTGTGCTAAGTGACTCACCCTCATAAGGAGAGAGCAGCCGTTGAGCGGGTAGTTTTCCTGCCTGCCTTGTGCAGAAAAATGGGAGTGCCCTATTGCATCATCAAAGGCAGGGGAAAGCTGGGCCGCCTTGTCCACTGAAAGACCTGTAACTGTGTTGCCTTCACTCAGGTTAATCCCGAGGACAAGGGAGCTCTGGCTAAACTCGTGGAAGCTGTCAAGACCAACTACAATGAGAGATACAACGAGATTCGTCGTCACTGGGGGGGCCATCTTCTGGGGCCAAAGTCAGTGGCCCGCCTTGCTAAGCTTGAAAAAGCCAAGGCTAAAGAACTGGCCACTAAACTTGGATAGATGGATCAGATTTGCCTCAAGAAGTTATTCCCATAAAAATAAAATACTGCAAAAAAACAAAAACAAAACTAGAATGCCGAGTTGAAAATGGAAGATGGTAGACTCTCCTTCATTGGAGGTTTCCAAACAGAGGTTGGGTGGCCTCCTGTCAGGGTGTTCTTTAGCTGTGATTCCCACATTGCGGGGGGTTGGTCTAGATGACCCTTGGATCCCCTTTCCAACCCTATATTTCTATGATTCTATATTAGAATGAAGGCCAACCAAATGCAGTAGGACTTACTCCTGAGTGTGCAATACGATTGCAGCCATACAGAGATTTCGACTAGCGACATAAATCCAGGTTTTGTTTCCAGTCTTGTGGAAAAGCCATTCTGTTTTAATAGACCAAAAACAAAACCTCTTAAAAACCTGCTTCTTTAAAAAAATAAGCATTAGCACTCTCTCCTAGCCCAGAGGGAAGCAGCCATAGCAAACCGCAAGCATGGCGCTGTTAAATGTGTCTCATCGTCACAAGCCTAACTCACCAGGAGGGAAAGGAATAAGAGGATAAAACTCTAACTTGATACGACTCAAGGTCAGCGATAAAACTTCCCTTCGAGACGCTTGGAGGTTCAATTCATTATGAATCAAAAACAGGAGAGTGGGAATGAGAGGGAGTGGAGGGGGAGATGGTATCCCCGGAATGTACAATACGAGGCCTCCTACGCTCTTCATCCACATTTGGGTTAAAATATTCCGTCCGTGAAAAGGCCGTATGTAAAACAAACCAGGAAAAACAGGAGTGTTTTGCTCAGAGGTGGACCCCATCGACGTCAGCAAGACTTGCCCTCAAATCAACTCACTCAGGACTGCAGCATTTTATGAATGAATAGTTATTTCCAAATACAGTGACACCTCGGGTTAAGTACTTAATTCGTTCCGGAGGTCCGTACTTAACCTGAAACTGTTCTTAACCTGAAGCACCACTTTAGCTAATGGGGCCTCCTGCTGCCGCCGCGCCGCCAGAGCACGATTTCTGTTCTCAACCTGAAGCAAAGTTCTTAACCTGAAGCACTATTTCTGGGTTAGCAGAGTCTGTAACCTGAAGCGTATGTAACTGCTGTACCGCTGTATATGTTTATGCAGTATCAGGCTTCAAAAGTTGCCAGTTTTCAGACTCCCCACATCTCAGTGTACCAGATGCAAAACAGAGCCACTGTAGCGACGGTCAGCCTTTTCGAATCTGGCGCCTCTTCCAAGTTCCCTCAGCCCCAGTCAGGGCGGCTTGGTAACAACAACAACAACAACATCAACAACAATTTATTTATTTATACCCCGCCCATCTGGCTGAGTTTCCCCAGCCATTCTGGGTGGCTCCCAATCAAGTGTTAAAAACAATACAGCATTAAATATTAAAAACTTCCCTAAACAGGGCTGCCTTCAGATGTCTTTTAAAAATAAGATAGCTGCTTATTTCCTTCACATCTGAAGGGAGGGCGTTCCGCAGGGTGGGCGCCACCACCGAGAAGGCCCTCTGTCTGGTTCCCTTTAGCCTCACTTCTCGCAATGAGGGAACTGCCAGAAGGCCCTCCGAACTGGATCTGAGAAAACCATAGCTACTGGGAAAACCATAGCTTTTACTATACGGACCTCTGTTGTCAAGGTGATGTCTCTACTTTTTAAGATGCTGTCTAGGTCCCTCCAGATATTTCGGACCAAAACTCCTATCAGCCCAACACCAACATGATCAAATGGTCAGGGGCGAAGGGATTTGTAGTCCAACTTCTGGAGGTTTGCGGGAAGGCTGCCTTACCTCTTACGAGATTCCAAACTAATCTAACAAATACATTTGTGGGGATGGGCTATAGATCAGCGGCAGAGTGTCTGGCTTGCAAGGTCCAAGGTTCAATCCTCAGGATCTCCAGTTAGGATTGGGAGAAGTCCCAGACAGCTGCTGATAGACAGAACTAATCTAGATGGACCAGTAATCTGACTTGGCATAAATCAATTTCCTATGTTAACACATCGGTGAAGCGCAGGGATTCTAGTTTTTGTGGGGGGAGACCACCCAAGGCAGAAAACAGTCCGTCTACCCCTGCCTTAAGGGAACGACACCTCTGAGGCAGATCTGAAAGTTCCCCGCTGCTTCTTCCTGCAAAGCTTGACTGCCAATTCTCATGTAATATAGTGACTGCAAGGACAAAGGCAGAGCTTGCAGTGTGTACAAAATTAATTAGCAGCGCAGGAAAAGAATATCGCTTTCGGTGAGCGCTCCCTTATCAACGCAACTGCAAGCACAGCAACTTTAAGGCAATTGTTCTAGGCCAAAAGAAGAAGACAGAATCTCGTTTTTCCCTCTTTCTGTATCCCCATTCATCCCCCAAACCCCAAATCATCTTGCACTGGCTTTTATCTGCAATCCTCTACTGGCACAGCAGAGAGAAGAAGCCAGACTCTTGCTGAAGTCTCTCGAAGTCTTGCGGTTTGAAAAACGTTGCCAACCCAAACCCACTTGGCGTCAGTGGTCCATTGCAAGGGAATGTCTCGAGCGTCAGGAAATTCGAACTGCCACCAAGAGTTAAATCTCTTTTGTGGTCTGAGGAGGAAATGGGTGTTTCCACCGCTGAAGGCAGCCCTGATGTATCACTTTCCAGGTCGCAACGTGTAAAATTATTCCCCTCTGCACAAACGTGCGCACGCACACACACACACAAAAGGAATTTGGAATTTATATGTTTGGGGTTTTTTAAAAAGGTATCTTAATTGTCTTAATGAATTAGTTTTATAAATATGTGAAAGCCTGGCTGTTGCCAGCTTTTGAAGCCCCCCGCCCTCCCCAGCCTAACAATTTGCTAGCTTTTAGTCTTCATACTCAAAAGCTGCTGCCTAACTCTGTCAAACGATAGAGCCGGTCCCAAGAGTTGTTGCTAAACACTGTGAACAGAACTGAACCAGATATAGATCAATGGTCTGGCAGCCTTTCTGTCTTGCTAAAATGGAACCACCCAAATTCATGAACAACCCTATCAATGGTTACTGGCTAGGATGCAGTGTTAGAAACACAAATATATAAGCTAATTGCCAAATGGCACCTTAAACCTGGGTTACAGTGGCCACAATGAAATGTCTAGGTGCGTTATTATGATTATGATTATGATTAATTTCATTTCTATACTGCTTTATGGGACGTGGGTGGTGCTGTGGGTAAAACCTCAGCGCCTAGGACTTGCCGATCATATGGTCAGCGGTTCGAATCCCCGCGGCGGGGTGAGCTCCCGTCTTTCGGTCCCAGCTCCTGCCCACCTAGCAGTCCGAAAGCACCCCTAAGTGCAAGTAGATAAATAGGTACCGCTTTATAGCGGGAAGGTAAACGGCGTTTCCGTGTGCTGCGCTGGCTTGCCAGATGCAGCTTTGTCACGCTGGCCATGTGACCCGGAAGTGTCTCCGCTCTTAAGTGAGATGGGCGCACAACCCTAGAGTCAGACACGACTGGCCCGTACGGGCAGGGGTACCTTTACCTTTATACTGCTTTATATTTTAAAGAGAAAAGCTCAAACTGGTTTACAACAAATTGAAACACCAAATAAAACAAAACAAAACAAAACGAATTCAAGCTTCCAGGAAAATCTTTCAGATCCTTCTCTAAGCGACATTTTGTTATCCCCATATTTATTTACCTACAGACGTACCTCCGCTTACGTATCCCTCTGGATATGTAATCTTCAGGATGCGAATGCGGTGAACCCAGAAGTATTTTTCCGGGTTTTGCCGCGCATGCATGCGCAGAAGTACTAAACTGCGCCACGCAGATGCGCAGAAGCGGTCCTCCGGTTGCGAATTCCTTGGGATGTGGCCAGACCTCTGGAACGGATCCCATTTGCAAACGGAAGTACCACTGTACTTAATTTATACAGCTGCCCCATAGCAGAAGGACTCTAGGGAGTCCGTGTGGTTTAGTGGTTAGAGTGTCGGACTAGGACCTGGGAGATCAGGGTTCAAATCCCCACTCAGCTAGGAAGCTCCATGGGTGACCTTGGAGTCAGTCGCGGTCTCTTAACCTACCTCGCAGGCTCGTCGTAGGAATTAACTGAGGATATAGGGGTGAAGTATGTATTCCCTGGAGAAAAAGAGGAGAGATAAAGCTCTTTTGCTGACCTGTTTAAGCAAGCTGGAGGGGCTATGTGGTTGCAGCTGGACCCATGCTAGTAACAAAACACTCCTGGCACATGGAAATTTCTAACTCTGCTATGATGAATATATGGCTGACAGTAAGCTGGTTTTCCCAGTAGGGATGTATGGAAGTGAGAGCTGGACCATAAAGAAGGCTGATCGCCGAAGAATGGATGCTTTTGAATTCTGGTGCTGGAGGAGACTCTTGAGAGTCCCATGGGCTGCAAGAAGATCAAACCGATCCATTCTGAAGGAAATCAGCCCTGAGTGCTCACTGGAAGGAGAGATCCTGAAGCTGAGGCTCCAATACTTTGGCCACCTCACGAGAAGAGAAGACTCCCTGGAAAAGACCCTGATGTTGGGAAAGATGGAGGGCACAAGGAGAAGGGGACGACAGAGGACGAGATGGTTGGACAGTGTTCTCAAAGCTACCAGCATGAGTTTGACCAAATTGCGGGAGGCAGTGGAAGACAGGAGTGCCTGGCGTGCTCTGGTCCAGGGGGTCACAAAGAGTCGGACACGACTAAACGACAACAACAAGCTCCTGAACTCCATTTGCTAGGCCAGAAAGGGCTATTGCTTTCACACCCGGCTTCTGGGCTTTCTGAACGCATCTCCTTGGCCACTGCAGTAAAGGGATGCTAAATGTGCCTTTGGTCCGACACAACAGGGCTCTTCCCGCGTTCTGGTGAGGCGAGTCTCTCCCGTGTTTCTGCACGAGTGTCTTAACCAAGATATGGAGAGCTACGAATGCAACTCAGAGATAAAACCATGAAGCCTCCTCTGAGTGCCAGCTGGCTGTATCTCTGAACAAGGCGTAACCAAGTGATCCAGCCACACCCAAAACACAGAAACAGCAGAATTGCAGAAGCCAGAGCAGCAACTCTTACAGAGAGACAACAGTCTCCCTCCAACGATGGGTGACTCTTCAGCAGCTCTGGAATAAGTGCTGCTACTTGCATTCAAAACACACTTTGAGTGTCAAAAACATCTGCTGTCTTAATAATCCTTACAACCGCCCTGTAAGGCAGTCTAGCGTTATTATCCCATGTTGCAGATAGGAATACAAAGATGGGAGAGGTTTATGGCGCAGCCTCTTATAACCGCTGTTACGCCTGATGCAGCATTAACCATCTCCAGCACAGGCTGATTGGGCCAGAGCAATAAATTACAGGGAGAGCAAGAAATCTCTAGCATGGAGAAGCACTTTAATGAAACATTTGCTCCAGCCAGCTATTCCTTCCTTAACAGCACAGTAGCTGATCAATTCAGGAATTATGGCCCTAAAACCATTCGCTGAACAGCAGAAATATTTCTCTCCTGTATGAAAGGTGGGCTCTCTTTGGCTGAAGGCCTTCAAGCATGAGCTCCAGCCTTTCTTTACCTGTGGGTCCTCAGATGTTGTTGAACTACAACTCCCATCACCCCTAGCTAGCAAGGCCAGAGCTCAGGGATGATGGGAGTTGTAGTCCAACAACATCTCGGGACCCACGGACAGATGCTCTAGCCCTGGGTATCCATCCACATCAAACAGTGCTTAAGGATCCTATAAATCAGTGGTGGCCACATTTGGCCCTCCAGATGTTTTGGGACTACAACTCCCATCATCCCTAGCTAACAGGACCAGTGGTCAGGGATGATGGGAACTGTAGTCCCAAAACATCTGGAGGGCCGAGTTTGGCCACCACTGCTATAAATCAAGGAGGCATATGAGGTGGGAGCTCACCAACGGATAATAAGAGTTGGCAATATGTTGTTGATGATGATCAAATCTGTACAGCGGAACCTCGTGTTATGTACTGTCCCCCTTACAAGCGCTTCGGCTAATGCGCTCCGGTAACCCGGAAGTAGATGCCCCTAGTTGCAACCTTTGCCCTGGGACACAGGGAGAAGTCGCGCGGCGGCAGCATGGCAGCAGCGAAAGCGCATCTCATGTTACGAAATAAGTTCATAACCGGAGGTACCACTGTATAACACCCTTCATCCAAAGGCCCCTTAAAAGGCTCCAGTGGGGGAATAAAGGTAAAGGGACCCCTGACCATTAGGTCCAGTCGTGACCGACTCTGTGGTTGTGGTGCTCATCTCGCTTTATTGGCCAGCGTACAGCTTCCGGGTCATGTGGCCAGCATGACTAAGCCGCTTCTGGTGAACCAGAGCAGCGCACGGAAATGCTATTTAGCTTCCCGTCAGAGCGGTACCTGTTTATCTACTTGCACTTTGAGGTACTTTTGAACTGCTAGGTTGGCAGGAGCAGGGACCGAGCCACGGGAGCTGACCCCGCCGCGAGGATTCAAACCGCCGACCTTCTGGTCAGCAAGTCCTAGGCTCTGTGGTTTAACCCACAGCGCCACCCGTGTCCCCAATGGGGGAATAGGTGAAGGCTTCTTAGATTGTAAGGTCCTGGGGGCAAGTTCCTACTGCCCCCACCACCTCCTAAACTTTTGTGAGCTCTGACAGAGGAGCGTCACTAGAGGAGGAACCTCAGAGGTCATCTAGCCCAACTCCCCGCCGATGCAGAAAAAATCAGCTGCCAGGAAAACCGGACCTCAAAGTCACTCTGTAAAAATAAAGAGGAATCCTAATTAAGGCTATCGATAGGAAGCAGCAAGCCAAAAGCTGCAAGTCTTTGATCCACGCTGAGCATCCCGCATGAACTGATCTTGCAGAACCAAACTGAAGCATCTTTGATGGAAACGGGCAGATTTGCTACAGCGCTGAGAAGGGGAAGGGATGTCACAAAGAGCCACTCAAGCAGGTGATATCCAAGGCTCCCACCAGAGTGCTTCTGTCCACAGCCTTAAGAGTTGGACAATCCTCTTTTCGCAGTGGAATTGCAACTGACAGGCACCAGGGGAAGAAGAGGGACTCAGACTACCCACAGGGAAGCTGCTGCAACTTATGTCAAGCGCTCCAGCGGTCTCGACTTGCAAGGGACACCCCCTGCTAAGTCTGTGCCCCTATTCCCCTTCCTTTCGAAAAATTGTTTCGCTTATGCAAACGTACCCTAGAATTCTTCAGATTTCTACAGGAGGCCTTGCCGGATGTGTCCAGGGTGTGTGGGTAGGCAAACGAAGGCCCGGGGGCTGGATCCAGCCCAATTGCCTTCTAAATCCGGCCCGCAGAAGGTCCGGGAATCAGCATGTTTTTACATGAGTAGAATGTGTCCTTTTATTTAATATGCATCTCTGGCTTATTTGTGGGCCTAGGAATCCATTCATTATTTTTTTTCAAAATATATTCTGGCCCCTCACAAGTTCTGAGGGACAGTGGACCGGCCCCCTACTGAAAAAGTTTACTGACCCCTGGTGTACAGCAAACAGACAGTGGCAGGGCAGACGGGAAACATGTTGGTTGCAGCATCTGTAGTGAGCCCCTACTTCAGGGTTCCTGGCCATGTACAGAGTGCTTTCCACACACATATATTCTAATGACCATGCATACATTGAGAGCTAAGTCAGCTGGTCAACCTCCCTATGCATACTTAGAATCTGAACATCTAAAAAGGATATATAAAACTGTATCTGGGCAGTGGATTAGATCAGGACATTGTATGCAGCCTTTGGTAAGAAATCAGGTCTGATCTCTGGAAAGAGTACTCTGTCCGTCCCATCACAGCTGGGGGGGGCAGGGAGGGGGCAGAAAAGGAGACCCCCCCCCTTTGGCTTCTGGCCTACCCACTGCCAACATGTGGGAATTCAGCCAAACGGAATCAGTCTATCCCTGGATTAGATGCATCTTGGCTGCACAACATATACACAAGCAAATACACGTGCATGAAACCCAAATGCCACTGTGCTTATTTTGCACCGATGGCCCTCCAAAAACTGCCAGCCCAAATCTACTACTTGTTATGCATTTGGACCCCTCTGAGGGTGTGGTAACCAAATTTTGCAAGACAGTTTGTGAGATCAGCTGTTGCCTATGTTTGGATAAAACTGGACATCATTTTGAGTCAAGATGGCGGAATGGACTTTTCAAAGCTGATATGGGTGTTCGTAAGAATCCCTGAGCATCGGCAGATATGAAACCAGCCAATGCCTCTACATAGCCCCATGCTTATTTCAGACATCGTGATATGTTGGTATATCACAAAGTTTAGGTGGTGATATATCTAGATGCTTCTTGGGAGAAAACCAACGACAAACCTAGACAGTATCTTAAAAAGCAGAGACATCACCTTGCCAACAAAGGTCCGAATAGTTAAAGCTCTGATTTTCCCAGTAGTGATGTATGGAAGTGAGAGCTGGACCATCAAGAAGGCTGATCGCGGAAGAATGGATGCTTTTGAATTATGGTGCTGGAGGAGACTCTTGAGAGTCCCATGGACTGCAAGAAGATCAAACCTCTCAATTCTGAAGGAAATCAGCCCTCACTGGAAGGACAGATCCAATACTTTGGCCACCTCATGAGAAGAGAAGAGTCCCTGGAAAAGACCCTGCTGTTGGGAAAGATGGAGGCCACAAGGAGAAGGGGATGACAGAGGATGAGATGGTTGGACAGTGTTCTTGAAGCTACCAGCATGAGTTTGACCAAGCTGCGGGAGGCCGTAGAAGACAGGAGTGCGCCGAAGACAGGAGTCATGAAGAGTTGGACACAACTAAATGACTAAACAACAAACAACATATCTAGATGTTGAAAACCAGATGTTGCCCAGTCCTAGCACGGAGCCTCTCCCAACCCTTCCTGGAGAAGCTGGGGATTGAACCTGGGGACTTCGGCTTGCAAGGCAGATGTTGTGCCATTGAGCTGTGGCCTTTCCCCCAAAGCACCTTGGAAAGTACCTTGGAGGTCACCCAGTCCAACCACATGCAGATTGCAGGATCTGCAGCTGAAGAAGCAAACTCCAGAATCCCTGGCAGATGGCCACCTGGCTTTCACCTTAAGTACTTACCAGGAAGGAGAGCTCACCCACTCCTGGGACAACCTGTTCCACTATCAAGAAGCTCCTACCATCAGTAGTAGTAGTAGTAGTAGTAGTAGTAATAATAATAATAATAATAATAATAATAATAATAATAATAATAATTTATTACTTATACCCGGCCCATCTGGCTGGCTTTCCCCAGCCACTCTGGGCGGCGTCCAACAAAACACTAAAATACAATAACCTATTAAACATTAAAAGCTTCCCTAAACAGGGCTGCCTTCAGATGTCTTCTAAAAGTCTGGTACCGTAGTTGTTGTTCTCTTTGACATCTGATGGGAGGGTGTGCCACAGGGTGGGCGCCACCACTGAGAAGGCCCTCTGCCTGGTTCCCTGTAGCTTTGCTTCTCGCAATGAGGGAACCTCCAGAAGGCCCTCAGCGTCTGGGCAGAATGATGGGGGTGGAGACACTCCTTCAGGTATACTGGGCCAAGGCCGTTTATATTATATTATATGTTATTCATTTAATCAGAAGGAATTTCAGGAACCAAGAAGTCGTATTGGCATTTCAGGTAGAAGGGCTGTAGCCTAGCTTTCTCCCAGACATGCTACTTTCCTCTGTGTGGGGAAAACCTCTGCGAGGAGGCGCAGTCAGTCTTGTGAGCTCCCACCCGCAGCCTGAAACTGCACAGCCCAGGCGCTGATCTACTGATACCAGATCTCCAGCTGGGTTCCAGACTGCAGTGCACAACCACAGGTGTGCAAGAGGCCTGGATCCCGAACCCACAGAGGCCTATCACATCTCGCCTTTCAGTTGCTCAAAGCTGCAAACAAGGGCTTGCTTCCCTTAAGCATTGATAGTCTGTCATTCTGGCCCGGGTCATTGGGCAGGGTGGGGCAGGTTAAACGTTAACCCCTGCTGTATACAGGTTCCTCGGGAAAGCAAAACGGCCTGCACAGGGAGTCTGTGTACTTCCAACCCTAGCGGTTGTGTAATCCGTTTCAGACAAAGGAGGTGTTGAAAAGGACCCGATTGCAGCATCACTTTTAAAAAAAAATATCCTGCAAAGTAAGGAGGAAGCAAGAGGCATCCCAAAATGGGCCAGTCTCAAATATTTAGGTGTTTGGAATCATGCGAGACCTTCAATTGGAACACGGGTTTTCGAGATGGTGTGTGGGCCGGTGTTAGTCAGGGGGTGGCGGCGTGAGGAGCGGGCGGGCAAAAAAGAACAGAGGAGCGTGGCTCGTTTGGGGTTATTTTGGAATGTTTTCAAATCACACATGGTTCTTGTTATAACACATAATCAGAAATTGTGCACTCACAATCGGGATCCTTGTGTCCAACAGAGCGGCCAGCCAGCCTCCCATTAGGTCTTTAAGGGCTTTCAGAATAAAGGCCGTTTATTTCATTCGCGGCTTTAACAACCCATCAGGCACCCCTGTGATTAACTCCCTTTCACTGAAAAGGAAGTAGCTTGAAGCTTTAAAAAAAAAAATAGTGCCCTGTATAGCATAGAGACTCATTTCTGGAAAGAGGCGAGATTTGAACTCGGGGCACGACACACGAGGTGAGGTTGAAAGCGGCGCAAGAAGCTGAAGATATATATAAGCTAGGTACCAAATGGCCCCTTAAACCAAAGTTGCAGTCGCCAAAACGGAATGTCTGGTTGCCATTTTTGGTAAGATGGCTCTGAAATCTTGTTTTTCAAATGATGGGCTGGCTGTGATGGCCTACAGGAAACTCAGGCCATGTGCTGAAACAGCCTTCTGCTCCTTTTTATCTTAGTGCAAACCAATTCCCCATAAAAGCTCAGTTGAACCCAGAGGAAATGCGTGGGCTGGAGCTCTGTTTTGCCAGCACCGAAGACGCTGGCATTATTGGACAGTTGCAGGGGCCGTTAACGGGAGCAAAGATCACGTCCCGACACTTTGCACTGACGGATGGCGAACAATGCCTTCAATAGAGAAGGAGCCTCTTGGTGAGGCTCCCTTTCTGAAAGTGAATGCCCTCTATAGAGTTCTGCCCAGCAGAAAGAGCACGATCCATCTCTGCACTCCCAACTCCCCCATCCTTCTCCGCAGCAGCAGTGGGGGAAACTGACCCAGGGCATTTAGGCAAGATGACCCCAACCGGATAAAACAATGCACACACAAACCCTTCCCAGGAATCATGCGCTGCCACAGACGGTTGGTCACAAGTCACCCGCAAAGCCTGAGCTACTCAAATTTGAAGAGAATCCAGTGCTTCTCCTGAAAGTATTTCTACTAACTAAGCACATGGAGAGAGAGAGGGATGAAGAGGAACACTGGGGGAAATCATTACTGATCTGATGCTCAGAAATTATCCATTTCTTGCTTTTCCTAACAGAAGCTATTCCGGAAGTCTGTTCAACTTCCAAAACATTTGGAAACCAAGGTGCGGCTTCCAATTGGCTGCAAGAAGCTCCTGCAGCCAATCGGAAGACACGGAAGCCAGAATTTCAGGTTCCAAAGAACATTCGCAAAGCGGAACACTCACTTCCGGGTTTGCGGCGTTCGGGAGCCAAAACGTTTGACTCGCAAGACATTCGGCAACCAAGGTACGGCTGTACAGTCATACCTCGGGTTACAGACGCTTCAGGTTGCGTTTTCTCAGGTTACAGACCCGCCGAAACCCGGAAGTACCGGAATGGGTTACTTCTGGGTTTTGGCGGTCGCGCATGCGCAGAAGCGCTAAATTGCACTTTGCACATGCGCAAAAGCACCCACGTCCACTGTATCCTGTTCATAGCAGGGGCAGGAGGAAGTAGTCCTCTAACAGAGCAAGAGCAGGGAATATTTTTCACCCCGAGGTCCATTTTTCCTTCTAAACAACCTTCAGAGGGCCACATGCTAGTGGCGAGCAGGGTCAGGAGGTGCAGCAAATGTTAATCTACGGATGCACCTTCTCTATTCCCCATCTAGACAAGCAAGAAGCACTAGCAGAATTCAAAGACACGTTCTAGCCAGGCAAAAAGCACTCACAGAAGATGACGAGGCAGTGAAGGATGTGGCCTGCAGGAAAGGAGAGTGGCCTGGCGACAGTTCCCAACAGCCAGAGAGAGAGGCCTAGGGGGACACATTTGGCCCCAGGGTCTGACGCACCCCATTCCTACAGGCTTACTCCCTGCATTCACAGCAAGAGCCCAAGAAAACATATACAGAACTGAAGAGTTGGAAGGCACCTCAAGGGTCATCTAGTCCCACTCCCTGCAAGGCATGAATCTTTTGTCCAACGTGGGGCTCAAACCCACAACCCTTTAAGCCACCTTAAACTGGGTCAGGGCAGATGGGGCTCGTCCACCTGAGAAGGCAGCCCATCTAGCAGAAGGAAAACTCCAGTCTTAAACCTCTGCGGCTTTGCGGCTATACAGTGGTACCTCGGAAGTTGAACGGAATCCATTCCGGAAGTCCGTTCAACTTCCAAAACATTCAGAAACCAAGGCATGGCTTCCAATTTTGCTTCAGCCAATCAGAAGCCGCGTTGGATATTCGGGTTCCAAAGAATGTTCACAAACCAGAACATTCACTTCCAGGTTTACAGCATTCGGGAGCCAAAATGTTTGACTCGCAAGGCTTTCAGGATCCAAGATACTTACCGGTATTTCTGTAAAAGGCTTCTTCCGGCTAATTAAAGGCTATGCTAATCCAGTGGAGTCCCTAAAACAGTTGGATGGCATCTTGTACGCCTCCTCCTGGCAACTCCCGCAGCAAGGCTGGTGCCAAACACATTGCCTGGCTTTTTTTTGGACCATATCTATGAGGCCGAAAGAGGGGTCTTGTCGTCTGGGCCTCCATACACACTGCCCAGGCTTGTGCCCCAGGGAGATCGTTTCTGTGCTGCAAAGGCACAGAACCCTGTGCTTCAACCCTGGAGGCGTCTCGAGACATACGGTGCCAGCGAGAATGACAAAAAGTGGGTCAGGCCACTGGCCCATCTAACCCAGGCTCAGTTTATTCTAACTGGAAGCAGCTCCCCAAAGTATCAATGCACAGTCTTTCCCACCACCTACCTGATCCTTCTGCCTCTACCTGGGGATACCAGGGAATGAGCGGGAGACCTTCTGAAAGCAAAGCACCCTCTCTGCCACTCAGCTATGGAAGTGGAAGCACCAGCCTACATAGTATTGTGTTGGTGCATCCTATTCATAAAGAAGGCTGATCGCCGAAGAATGGATGCTTTCGAATTATGGTGCTGGAGGAGACTCAAGAGAGTCCCATGGACTGCAATAAGATCAAACCTCTCCATTCTGAAGGAAATCAGCCCTGAGTGCTCACTGGAAGGACAGATCCTGAAGCTGAGGCTCCAAGACTTTGGCCACCTCATGAGAAGAGAAGACTCCCTGGAAAAGAACCTGATGTTGAGAAAGATGGAGGGCACAAGGAGAAGGGGACGACAGAGGACGAGATGGCTGGACAGTGTTCTCGAAGCTACCAGCATGAGTCTGACCAAACTGCGGAGGCAGTGGAAGACAGGAGTGCCTGGCGTGCTCTGGTCCATGGGGTCACGAAGAGTCGGACACGACTAAACGACTAAACAACAACAACAACAACAACAACAAATTCAATTTGGGCTTTCATTCTCCACAACTAGCAAAGATCTGCACCTCCAGTCTCACGGGCTGCAGGCGCACACTCAATGCCCTTGTGCTCCCCTCGCATGTCACATACATCAAGTCTAGTTCACATGTGAAATGTACATCACTCAGATGTGTGAACTGCCTCCACTGAGAAACACAGCTGTTAGCCAATACAGTATAAAGGTTTGCTCTGTGATGCCTCATTCTCCCATGCGAGTCATCATGTTGCAGTCATCAAGCGATCTGCAGGCAGATCTGAATCAACACCTCCAAAGGGCAAAGTAATGCATTAAAAAAAAACCACCATACCAGTGATTTTGCAGTCAACAAAAAGATTAAGGCATACTAAAGGTAAAGGGACCCCTGACCATTAGGTCCAGTCATGGGTGACTCTGGGGTTGCGGTGCTCATCTCGCTTTATTGGCTGAGGGAGCCGGCATACAGCTTCCGGGTCATGTGGCCAGCATGACTAAGCCGCTTCTGGCGAACCAGAGCAGCGCACGGAAACGCCGTTTAGCTTCCCACCAGAGCGGTACCTATTTATCTACTTGCACTTTGATGTGCTTTCGAACTGCTAGGTTGGCAGGAGCAGGGACCGAGCAACGGGAGCTCACCCCATCGCAGGGATTCGAACCACCGACCTTCCGATCGGCAAGTCCTAGGCTCTGTGGTTTAACCCACAGCGCCACCCGCGTCCCTTAAGGCATACTAAGTCGCAATCAATTTGCATTAAGCAATATTGAGTATGCAATCCCAGCAGCACCAGAAATACCCCAGGGTGCACAGGGGCAATTAGAAAATAAGAGCCCTAGTTTGTTATTTGGAAAAGATTCCCCCCCCCCCCCCGAAAAGGCTAGAAAAGGCTAGGCTGGGAAATTTCACTCACACCTACCCATCCCACTAATACTTTAGAGCTTTGGACAAAACAGATCAACTTTTGTTTCATCCTGTTCCATGCTAGGGAAATTTAACTCTGACCCTCTTCTTCCAGTGTCCAAAGCACATTGCAATTATACCAAAGCAAAGCAAAACTGATTTTTTAAAAGGGGGAACTAAACATTTCAGCAGTTCTGCAAAAATTGCATTTATGTCACACATGGATCTTTGCCACCCCAAAGACACTTCCCAGGGAGTAAGTCCCAATGAACCTAATTGTGTTTGGGGGGGGGGGGTGGACATACTTCTGAGAATTGTACTGTGAAGCCTCCCAAACCATTTTAAAAGCCTTTGTTGTGGGAGGGGGGCTGTTAAATTCCTCAAGCGGATGGCGGATAAAAGGAGCCAGGTGCTTCACACACCCGGCGGCCCCCCATCCTCCCACAGGAGGCAAGGAGTCAGTCCTCAACTCAGCCTGGGAAAAGAGGAGGGGCGCCGGCAGCCCAGAGTCGAGTCCCTTTGTTAAATGGCCCGTCGAAAGAGCGGAGATTTCTTTTGAATGGAAGGGACACGGAGTCGGCCCATCACCATCCACTTTCGGGGGGGGGGCAGATCTTCTTATTTGATTATTTGGGGAAGGGGGCGTGGAGAGAGGTGGGCAAACAAAACCTGCAGCTTTGCATTCTGACCAGGAAGCATCTGCCGAGCGGCTTTTCTAATTCCATAGGTGCCTTTTGCGCGTGGGGGCGTGTGTGTGTGTGTGTGAAAATCAATTTCATGCGCGCACACCCCCCACACCTAGGGGGGGGGCGGGGAAAGCTGGGATTCTATGAAATGCAGGAGAACGAGAACCGGCCCTTTCAGGAAGGGCGATACTGTCGTGTCGTTTTGGTGCGGCAGATGCACCACGCAACGCCCCCCAATAAATAATCGGACCCCCCCCCCAAAAAAAAAACTTCACCAGGAGGATCCCTTTCGTCCTCGCCCTTCCAGCTGAGAAAAAGAGCGAGAGAGAGAGAAGGAACTCTTGCCGGGGAAGGCGCAAACTTGGCAGCGCCCGGAGCGCAGCGCCGGCGCGCGCCTGGGAATTTGGAGACGCGGCTGGTCGGCGCAGCGCTGGCTCTGCGGCTGCTTCCGCGTGTGCGGCTGGTGGCATCGCGCTAAGGGGACTTACCGGCTTCTCCCCGCCTCCTGCTGCTGCTGCTGCAAGCCGGTCAGGCGGGCGCGCAGCCGGGATGGCTTTCCTCTCCTCCGCCTTCCTCTCCGCGGCTCCTCCGGCTGGCGATCCCTCGGCCGGCGCTCCGCAGCGAGGCGAGGCCGCCCGCCCAGCCGCGTCGTGCCCTCGGCCCGCCCCTATTGTCAGAGCGGCCGGCCAGCCTCCGCCTGCTCCTACCTTGCCCACCCGAGGACTGCGGCAGCGCCCGCCCCCGTGGCCACCTACCCCCGCCTCGCCCATTGGCTCGCCTCCCTCGGCCCCGCCTCTCTCCGATGGCTGCGGGGGGTGTCCTGCTCGGCGCCGCCGCCTTTTTTCAGGAGGTAGGGAGGCTGGACGGGGAGGTGGGGTCGGAAGCGGGCGGAGAAGGAGGGGAGCTCGTAGCCAAAAGGGCTGCGCCGGCCGGCAGAGCGCCGGGGAAAGTTTGGAGAGGAGAAACGCACCGTCATGATTTCCCGGTGGAAGCGGCAGGATTAGGGATGGCGAAGCGTAATTACGCACGGCGGGGAATCTCGCTGGTGAGAGCTTCGGGGATCGATCGGCGGAAATGGGAATCAATTGGAATATGAGAGAGAGAGAGAGAGAGAGAGAGAGGGACCATCATTCATAGGCATAGATTTGTAGGATTGGAAGGGACCCTGGGGTCATCTAGTCCAACCCCCTGAAATGCAGGAATCTCAACATACAACGCCTCCAATTCTCAGCAAGATTAACGCTGCCTTATTATAGGCACGCAAACACGACTGGGGAAGGTCACACGGTCGTTCTTCTATCATGCAGGCACAAGCGTTCACTAAGGAATTAAACAGGGGAAAGGGAAATGCCCAGTTTCAATCAGAACCCTTTAAACAGGTCTTAAGATCTAGGGTGGGCAGTTCATCTCTCAGCCTACAAAGTCTATGTGTTCATACAGGAAGGGGGGAAATCGTTACTCAGCCACCAGAAGAACAAGTACAGTGGTACCTCGGGTTACATACACTTCAGGTTACATACGCTTCAGGTTACAGACTCTGCTAACCCAGAAATAGTGCTTCAGGTTAAGAACTTTGCTTCAGGATGAGAACAGAAATCGTGCTCCAGTGGTGCGGCGGCAGCAGGAGGCCCCATTAGCTAAAGTGGTGCTTCAGGTTAGGAACAGTTTCAGGTTAAGAACGGACCTCCAGAATGAATTAAGTACTTAACCCGAGGTACCACTGTACACGGGTAGCTCAAGAGTTTAAACAGCCAAACACAGGGGAAAATAAGAAGTGAGTACCTTTCACACATAATGCAGTTCCTGGGAAATACTGACTAGCCAGGTTGCGCTTTCCTTATTAAAGAAAGTTTACTTGAAAGTAAATTTGCACGTTGAAGTACAGAAGTAAGAAAAATTTGAAAAAGAGAGCTTAGGACTCTGCCTGTTGGATCAGGCCAGTACCCCATCTAGTCCAGCAGTGTGCATGCACACGAAAGCTTGTACAGTACCCAGAACATACCTGTATTTAGTTGGTCTCTAAGGTGCTACTATTGGGACGCAGGTGGCGCTGTGGGTTAAGCCACAGAGCCTAGGGCTTGCCGATCAGAAGGTTGGCGGTTCAAATCCCCGTGACGGGGTGAGCTCCCGTTGCTCGGTCATTGCTCCTGCCAACCTAGCAGTTTGAAAGCACGTCGAAGTGCAAGTAGATAAATAGGGACCGCTCCGGCGGGAAGGTAAACGGTGTTTCCGTGCGCTCCTCTGGTTCTCCAGAAGTGGCTTAGTCATGCTGGCCACATGAACTGGAAGCTGTACGCCGGCTCCCTCGGCCAATAAAGCGAGATGAGTGCTGCAACCCCAGAGTCAGCCACGACTGGACCTAATGGTCAGGGGGACCTTTAAGGAGTCTCAAAGCGGCTAACATTCTCCTTTCCCTTCCTCCCCCACAACAGACACTCTGTGAGGTGAGTGGGGCTGAGAGACTTCAGAGAAGTGTGACTGGCCCAAGGTCACCCAGCAGCTGCATGTGGAGGAGCGTAGACACGAACCCGGTTCCCCAGATTATGAGACTACAGCTCTTAACCACTACACCACACTGGCTCCCCAATGTTTCCACCGCTCGCGCAAGCGTGGTGGGAGCACCGGGGCTGGCTCAGCTGGGAATCGAGAGCCCTCCTGCACCCAGTTGAGCCATGCAAACAACCTGCATTGTTCCAGCCCATGAGGCGCTAGGTTGACACCACATCAGCTCCCATGGTGAGAGCTGTGGCAATTTCACCTAGCGCCTTGTAGGGTGAGGCCAACACAGCTTGTTTTCTCAACATTGTGGTATATCGCCAGACCACAATGTTTGACTGGTGATACTTCTTCTTTGGCGATCACTCATAGCCGAGTAAGATTGTCTTCCATAAACACGGCTTTAACAATGAGTCCATAAGTGACTGTGGAGGCCAATTCTGGATCCATGTGTCCTTCCACAGTGGGGACGTAGGTTTCCAGGCAGGAGTCGATCACAGTGTGGATTTGCCAAGCGTGCCCTCCTTTTAACATGTTTCTCCCTTGTGTCCTGAGTTTGAGTGTCTTCAAAGCCCTTGACACCTTTGGGAAAGGCTGTTCTCCAAGTGGAGCACTCGCAGGCCAGTGTTTCCCAGTTGTCAGTGTTTATACTACATTTTTTAAGATTTGCCTTGAGAGAGTCTTTAAACCTCTTTTGTTGACCGCCAGCATTACGCTTTCCATTTTTAAGTTTGGAACAGAGTAGTTACTTTTGAAGACGATGATCAGGCATCTACACAACATGACCAGTCCAACGAAGTTGATGTTGAAGAATCTTTGCTTCTTCCAGATATTAGTTCACCTGTCTTTCCAAGTAATGTGTAAAAATTTTCGGAGACACCGTTGAAGGAATCTTTCAAGGAGTTGGAGATGGCATTTATAAGTGGTCCATGTTTCACAGGCATACAGTAAGGTTGGTAGTACAATAGCTTTGAGCATTTTGGTTTCCCTACGAATGTCCCAGTCGTCAAACACTTTGAACTTCAATCGGGAGAAAGCCGCACTCGCAGAGCTCAGGCGATACTGGATTTCGGCATTAATGTTGGCCCTTGTGGAAAGATAACTGCCTAGGTAGGAGAAGTGATCGATCTCTAAGGTACTGCTAGCCTCACAAGTGTGTGTGTGTTGCTGCAACAGCAGGTTATCACGCCGCTCCCTCTGTAATTGTCCTCCCTTTCTATAGCTTTTGCTTTCTGCACATCAGCAAAGTGGTCTTCTGGAAAAATAGAAAAGTTCGTCTCTTTTCTAAAGTGGAAGGGAGAGAGGACTTTCTTTGTGATGTGGGGGGCTACAGTGCGACATGCAGTTCCCTGCTGCTGTTTAAAGGTAAAGGGACCCCTGACCATTAGGTCCAGTCGTGACTGACTCTGGGGTTGCGGCGCTCATCTCGCTTTATTGGCTGAGGGAGCCAGCGTACAGCTTCCGGGTCATGTGGCCAGCATGACTAAGCCACTTCTCGGCAAGCCCTAGGCTCTGTGATTTAACCCACAGTGCCACCCGCATCCTTCCTGCTGCTGCTTACTGACCCCAAATATCCACCCCTCCCCTTCTTCGGCTACTACTTGGAAGCAAACCTTTTGTGACAACCTCTAAACCACCCTCCAGGCTTGAGGAAGGTGGAGGCCACAGCCCTGCTGAGAATGTTGATTCATCACCTAAGCACAGCTTCTGACAGCTTTCCTTGCTAATACGCCCCCAGGGGTCATTGCATTGTTTCCTATATAGCTGTTTTTCTCCTTGGTTGGGGTTATGCAAGAAACCGCCTGGCTTCCTTGGAATGCTTGCCCCATTGAGATTCCGAAGGAGTGCTTGGGGTTTCATTAGCAGCTTTTTTGTCTTGGGTGGAACACCTGGAGATCTGCTCCAAAGGCTGTCTTAGAGAAGTAGCAGGACAGCAAGCATGCCACATAGAGACAGAACGCCCCTCCCCTTGTTTGCAATTCCTTTGTTGCTTTCCAAGTCATAAAGCACACACTGGGATCCGCAGCTGCATCAGCTGGTTTTCAGAAATTCTCTTCTAGGAAACTGTATGCATGGCTTATTCATTCTGCAAGTGAATGGAGGACTGGCCCAGGCATTAGGCGGAGTATGACAGCTGCCTCAGGCAGCAGATTTGGCTGTCTCAAAAAAGCAGCAAATTGTGCATTAGTTGATTAATTAAATAGTGTGTGTTTAATAATATAATATTTATTATTATGATGATGTTTATTATTATTATGTTTATTATGATTATCATGGTTATTATGTTTATTATTATGATGATGATGATTATGTTTACAGTGGTGCCTCGCATGATGAAATTAATTCGTTCCGCGAGTTTTGTCGTCTTGCGATTTTTTTTGTCTTGCGAAGCACGGTGTCGGGAAAGTTTTGGAAAAGCTTCAAAAATCACCAAAGTCTTTAAAAACCTCAAAAAAGGCTACCACACCGCGTTCTATGAGTTGCTCCTCGAAGTCAAGTCGCAACTGTATTAACGGTGTTAAGAAAAAGGAAACAAACTTGCAAGACGTTTCCGTCTTGCGAAGCCAGCCCATAGGGAAAATCGTCTTGCGAAGCAGCTCAAAAAACAAAAAACCCTTTCGTCTAGCGAGTTTTTTGTCTTGCGAGGCATTCGTCTTGCGAGGTACCACTGTATTATGTTTATCTCCCGCCCATCTGGTTGGGTTTCCCCAGTCCTCTGGGCGGCTGACAGCATATATAAAAACATAATAAAACATCAGACATTAAAAAAACAGAATACAGTCATACCTCAGGTTGCGAACACTTCAGCTTGCGCGTTTTCGGGTTGCAGACCCAGAATGGGTTACTTCCAGGTTTCGGCACTCGCGCATGCGTAGAATCACAAAATGATGTCACGCGCATGCACAGACGCAGCGCTGCGGGTTGCGACCGTGCCTCTCGCATGGATCATGTTCGCAACCCGAGGTATGACTGTATCTTATATGGACATTAAATAAACCAATAAATGAATAAAAAAGAAGAAGAAGAAGAAGAAGAAGAAGAAGAAGAAGAAGAAGAAGAAGAAGAAGAAGAAGTTGTTTAAAGTTATGGCCAAATTAAAATAACCACCAGCCCCAACTAAACATTTAACCAACAAAAATATAACAGAGGAACCAAAATTAAAACCATTTAAAACATTTTAGTCAGTTTCCCAACCCAAGAGCCGTTCCAGCAACGTTTCTTGCCAAGGAGGCAGAGAAATGCTTCTGAGATGTTTTGAACAGCCTTGGGTGTTATGTACCTTGACCTTTTAGCAGTGGCAAGAGGGTAAGCTGATGGTGCCCGGGGAAAATCTTAAGTGCTACAGGGAATAGGTACTGGCTCAGAATTTTTGACACTAATGTGTTTGAGGGAAGCACCTTTCTAAGTCCTACCTGGAAATGCCAAGGATTGAACCGAAGACCTCCTATGTGTTAGCAGATCTCCTACCACTAAGCTGCAACCCTCTTGAATATACACCGATATACCTCTTTCTAATTAATTGGAAGATAGCTATGATGGGGTTAGACTTCCTTTGGATTCCAAAATGGCACTGGTGCCCATCATGTGCCAACTGTGTCCTTTTGAATATTATGCTAACCGCTCAGGGTGTTCACATTCTGAATAACAGAACACACAGGCATAAATCTGATATTTAAAAGTGGGGCGTGTATATAGGCAGGTTTTGCTCTCCAATCTGGACCCACCCCTACATTTCGCTCTATACTTCCTAGGAGTGGACTGGGAGAGTCTCAGAGGCCAGGTAAAGAGAACTAAAAGGCCGCATTTGGGCCCTGAGCCTCAAGTTTCCCAGCTCTCCTTTTAGCAGCACCTTCGTAAAGAGACTTAGCAGGTGATGTTTTCCTCGCAAGGAGAAAATTGCTGGCAGAAGTGTCACTTGTTGCCTTCCTTCTTTTGAAACCGTTGCTCAGAGTTCAAGAATTGAATGGGGGGGAGAGTGGCAAGCCTATGCGGGGTGGGTGTTCATTTCACAGGACAAAATGAGCATGTGGAACACACTGTGATGGCCTGGGAATCAGATTCGGATGCTGATCTTGAGGGATCCCAGCCTGCACAGGATTCCCCACCTCCAGAACCAGCTGAGCCGGGGCTGGAGCATGAGCCTGAAGGGTCCTCACCTGTGCTGGATCCTCAGGTGCAGGCACTAGCTGAGTCTGCTCTGGCTCCTGAAGTGATGGAGGACCCATTGCCTGCAGGTGCTCCACTCTCAGCCCCGTAAGAGGAAGCTGAAGTTGCCTCTGGGTCCAGTGACCCTCCAGCCTCTCCTGAGCTGCAGAGGCTCAGGGCAGAGAGGCGGAGGGAACTAAGTTCCCGCAGGAGGAGTGCTCGCCTCCAGGCCAGGAGAGGCGAGTCACCTGAGGATTGGGGCCGCCTTATGCCTCGGGGCAGATAAAAGCCAGCCAGCCCAGTCCCAAGTTGCGGGAGCAACATTGTTGGTTCCAGCCTGATCTCTGACCTGCTTCCCTGCCGGAGCTCCTGACCTCACCCGACGCCCTGCCCTGCACCCAGCTTCGACTTCTACAGACTGCCTTCATATTGCACCATTGACCTCGGACTGGACTCGGACCTCACCTCTCGGTTAGCCCCCGGGACCAGCACACACACAATAGATGTGGTCTTGGCCAGTGGCTCAGCTGGTTTGTTAAACTCTTGTACGATAGCTCTAGTAAGTGTTTCCCCCTTATACAGTGGTACCTTGGTTTACAAACTTAATCCATTCCGGAAGTCCGTTCTTAAACCAAAGCGTTCTTAAACCAAGGCATGCTTTCCCATAGCACCGGGGGACTCAGTTTACACTCAACAGGAAGTGGAACATGTTCTGCTTCCAAGGCAAAGTTCACAAACCAAAACACCTACTTCCGGGTTTGCAGCGTTCTTCAAGTTGTTCATAAACTAAGCTGTTCTTAAACCAAGGTTCCACTGTAAATTGTGGCTGAAAAGAAGCCCTGTGAAAGGCTATATACAAACCTGGATTTACCAAGTCTAATGGGCAATATTTTGTTCCAAGCAGGGGTGCCAAAATGAATAAAATATTGTGGAAGCCCAGGTAAGCCCCGCCTTGCAGAATCGGTCACATGATGTAATGCACACACAAATGCCCATCAACTTTGTGGGGGCCCAGCCCCCTCAAATATTTTATTTTATTGCTGAGGCCCTCACAGCCCCTAGGAGTTCGCTCCTATGATTCCAAGGAAGTTTTAAAAAATGAAAACAATAAGGTATTCATTCTCTTAATATCGTTGATATTTGCAGGTGCTCACAGACTTTGATATGCCTGTGCTGTCCCGGCACCTGTTGTTGTTGTTTTTTAGCTGGCAAACCTATATTTCTGCAATAAGGACAAATCAGAGAGCCAGTGTGGTGTAGTGGTAAAGAGCGGTAGTCTCGTAATCTGGGGAACTGGGTTCGCGTCTCCGCTCCTCCACATGCAGCTGCTGGGTGACCTTGGGCCAGTCATGCTTCTTTGAAGTCTCTCAGCCCCACTCACCTCACAGAGTGTTTGTTGTGGGGGAGGAAGGGAAAGGAGAATGTTAGCCGCTTTGAGACTCCTTAAAGGGAGTGAAAGGCGGGATATCAAATCCAAACTCTTCTTCTTCTTCTTCATATTATGCAGCCACTTCTCAACTCCCTTGTCCCTGGGAGAGCTAATCGTGAGATACTTGGAAGAATAACTTAACGCGCACGTTAGTGAAAAGAGGAAGAACACCTAGCGACACCTGGGACACGCACATATACAGATCTGCCTCACAAGAAAAGCTCAAATATAGCACATGGCCTCCCAAACCCATCTCGGTTTTCACCCTTGGTGAGGTCACCCAAAGATATGGCACCCAGTGGAAAAACAACTGGTTTGAACTGTTCCAAACTAGAACAATGGAACTGGTGCTTATGAAGAACAGAGGATCTGACGAACGGATTATTAAAAACGTGTGAGGCAAACGGTGGAAGTCTTTTTTGAAAAAAACAACACTTTTTAAGGTAGATAAGGACAAGATGAAATTATACAATTGAATAGATGGGAAATGGCTATGTATAGTGAATACTGATCTACTTTTAAAAATTTTCACCTATGATCCTTTTCTTTTACTTCTTTATTTTTTCTTTGTTCTTTTTTCTGATATCTTTCATTTCACTCCTTTATTGTGAATAGCATTTTATAGAGGTATAAATAACTGTAAATATGAAAAGAGACAAAGTATTCTCTAATTTATTTCCTTGGTTATATGTATTTTCTTTTCTTTTTTGTATTTTCTTTTGTTGTAAATATGTATGTTTTCTAATTTGTACTTAATTTTTTTAAAAAAATATTTAAAAAAGGAACTGGTGCTGAAGAGGAGCTTGTAGTCATCTGTCTCTACCTCTTGCACCATAGAGGGAATCCAGAACTAGAGTTTGCCAAAGAGATGGCTATCTGCTTAGTCTTTGTTTGAAGGTCTCCAGCAAGGGAGAAGCTACCACTCTCCCAAGTCCCATTGCTTGATCTGCTCTTGGGATCAAGATAAGACCTCCTCAACCTGGTGGTTTCCAAGAGGCCATGTTTGGTGTAGGTGACGGGGCTTGTAGCTCAACACAGCAGCCGGCTGGGGAAGGTCAATCAAGGCATTTCTCCCAATGATCAATCAAAATCTGCCATAAGTCCATAGGTGATTGTTTTTCCTCCAGAGAGTCAGAAGTAAGATAGGCACGTTGTATGGTGCTCATAGGGACGCGGGTGGCGTTGTGGGTTAAACCACTGAGCCTCTTGGGCTTGCCAATCAGAAGGTCAGCGGTTCGAATCCCTGCAACAGGGTGAGCTCCCGTTGCTCGGTCCCTGCTCCTGCCAACTTAGCAGTTTGAAAGCACAAAGTGCAAGTAGATAAATAGGTACCGCTCCGGTGGGAAGGTAAACGGCGTTTCCGTGCGCTGCTCTGGTTCGCCAGAAGCGGCTTAGTCATGCTGGCCACATGACCCGGAAGTTGTACGCCGGCTCCCTCGGCCAATAAAGCGAGATGAGCGCCGCAACCCCAGAGTTGGCCACGACTGGACCTAATGGTCAGGGGTCTCTTTACCTTTTTATGGTGTTCATGCTCATTCTGCCCTCATCACTGGGTTTTCTAACACTTCTAAATCTGCAAAGCCTGTTTCATGAGAGAATTTGTGACAATAACTTTTGTCACAACACCTTCCTCTCTCTCACTCTCGCTCACAGAAAAAACACTGTCTCCAGCCTCCGGCAATTTTACCTGTTGACCCCTGGAGAGGTATCGCTTTTCCGTCAACAAGATTCTGTTGTGCTTGTATCTGTTTGGAGCTCGTGGCTAAAGTCTAGATTGCGTCACAGAAATAAAATGCAGGCAAATTAACGTCTGGTTTCGGCAAGGTACAAAGGAACTCCCCTTCGCCTTCAAGGGAACAAAACACCCCTGAAGCATTCAGATTTTTACAGCACACTGAGCTAGTTAGTCCCCCTCCCTTCAGCTCTTCTGTTCTCAGGGGTATCCAGTTGCAAAGCTGTTGCGTTAAACCGAATCCTCCTGGTGGAAAAGGTAGCCGCCTCAAACAGGACTCTTCTGTTTTTAAAACGCTGCGCCAGAAGCTCCGTGTGAGGTTTGCTGTTAAGAATCCACAAATAACACTCTCAGGGAAGAGATCTTCCAAATGCCTGGAGGTACCTACCGTATTTTTTGCTCTATAAGACTCACTTTTTCCCTCCTAAAAAGTAAGGGGAAATGTGTGTGCGTCTTATGGAGCAAATGCAGGCTGCGCAGCTATCCCAGAAGCCAGAACGGCAAGAGGGATTGCTGCTTTCACTGCGCAGCGATCCCTCTTGCTGTTCTGGCTTCTGAGATTCAGAATATTTTTTTTCTTGTTTTCCTCCTCCAAAAACTAGGTGCGTCTTGTGGTCTGGTGCGTCTTATAAAGCGAAAAATATGGTGACTTGCCGAAGGTATCCTTGTTAAACAGAAGGGACCTGAAAATCTGAAACCCAGGATTTGTAGTGCATCTCTAATTAGCGTGACAATTAGTGTTTCTTGTCCTATGGATATACAGTCGTACCTTGGAAGTCGAACAGAATCTGTTCTGGAAGTCAATTCGACTTCAGAAACGCTCGACTTCCAAATCGCGGCTTCCGATTGGCTGCAGGAAGCTTCTGCAGCCAATCGGAAGACGCAGAAGCCTCGTCAGACATTCAGCTTCCAAAAGACCATTCAAAAACCAGAATTCTTACTTCTGGTTTTTGATTGTTCAGGAGCCGGAATGTTCGACTACCAGGGTGTTTGTGAGCCAAGGTATGGCTGTATAGATAAACCTTAATGATATTTTTCTCATGCTTAATCCATCTAGCCTAGTACCATCTACCGTATTTTTTGCTCTATAGGACGCACTTTTTCCCCTCCAAAGATTAAGGGGAAATGTGTGTGCGTCCTATGGAGCGAATGCAGGCTCCCTGGCTTCAGCGATAGCAGCGCGAAGCCTCCGAAGCGCAGAGGGAGCGCTCCCTCCTCACTCCGGTGGCTTCGCGTTGCTTTCGATGAAGCCTGGAGAGCGAGAGGGGTCAGTGCGCACCGACCCCTCTCATTCTCCAGGCTTCAGGGATAGCCGCCTGAAGCCTCCGGAGCGCAGCGGGAACTCGCGCTGCGCTCCGGAGGCTTCAGGTTCCTTTTGCTGAATCCAGGTGAGCAAGACTCTCCTGTCTTCAGCAGAGAGGGAGAGCTGCGCAGCGCCCCTTCAGCTAAGCAGGAGGAGAAATGGAAGAGGCTCCGTTTCTCCTGCGGCTTCGCTGAAGGGGCGCTGAGCAGAGAGGAGGAGAATTTTTTTTTTCTTGTTCTCCCCCTCTAAAACAAGGTGCATCCTATGGTTGGGTGCGTCCTACAGAGCGAAAAATACGGTATTCAGAACAACAGCAGCTCTCCAGACCCAGAGTGGCAGGGAGGCGTTTTCCAGCACCTGCTTTTTCAATGAACCATGATGGTCTCCCTCCAAAAGCCATATGTTTGGTCCCCTCCCAAACAGCTGGGTCATTTTGACATGACCTCCTCTCTGCAGGAGTCACTGGTGGAAAAGACCTTCCAGGTGGCAATGGTAACATCATCCTTGAGAATTGACAGTGTTGACTGGTGGGAGTTTATGTCCAGCAACAGCATCTGGCGGCACTTTGCTGGCTACCCTTATCCAAAGGGGTTCTTAGCCATGGTGTGAGTGTCTGAAGAAGTTATCCTTCCACATTCTCGGCGCTAGGCATTCTGCCAAATATTATAGGGGGAAAGAAAATGGGGGGGGTGAGAACCCCCCACGGTTGTTGTTGGGTTGCTGTTGTCTCTTTTTTTGCATCTAATAAAGGGCAGGCTGAAATTCCAGGACAATGCAGTTATAATCCTTAAAGTGGCAGAATGGATTCCCATGGAGGCATCAGACAGCCAAAGGCTTTTCAGGGGATCAGCCACTATGAATAGCGAAGTCCAGACAAGCAGAATATTAAGAGATGCAAATAGATGCTTCTTTCGTTTTTGCCAAGCAGCCTGGAAGCCTTGTGGGGGAGGGGGAGCAGGGTGGGGGTTGGGGATATAATTAATAGGCTGCATTTCAAATTAAGTAATACACTTCCTCAATCAAACCTACAGGGCGTCAGTGGGGAAAGGAGAGCAGAGGGGAAACTGAGACTGCAGTCCTGTGCATGCGCTTACCTGAGAGTAAGCCTCATTGGAGGTTTTGTGCAATGAAATACAGAGATGATTAAGGCATGAGAAATCTACAGAGAGTACTGCCTGTAGCCCATGCTCTCATTTTTCTTAATTGATGCGCTACAGTGGTACCTCGGGTTACATACGCTTCAGGTTACAGACTCCGCTAACCCAGAAATAGTACCTCAGGTTAAGAACTTTGCTTCAGGATGAGAACAGAAATCGTGCTCCGGCGGCGCAGCAGCAGCAGGAGGCCCCATTAGCTAAAGTGGTGCTTCAGGTTAAGAACAGTTTCAGGTTAAGAACGGACCTCCGGAACGAATTAAGTGGTACGACTGTACTTTCATGTGATTTCTTCTCGTGCCGATCCAGTAATGTCCGATTTGGGATGATCAGGTGGATGTGGCTAGCATGGTTTCTTCCACACCATTGCCATTCCTCTAGGGCATTCTGAACTATGGGCACCACCACTGAGAAGACCCTGCACTGCCCCTTCCCCTAGCACAGGGGTGGGAAACATCAGTCAGCTTGAAGGCCACATGGCAGGGTTATAGGATAGAGTAGGTGGGACACTGGTCATGCTTAACTTCACTTAGTTATCTGGAAATCCTTGGTCTGATAGACTCTCATTAAAAGCAAAGCCACAGAATTCTCAGCAAGTAGAAGTTTACAAATGATGTTCAAGGGCAGCCTTCAAGTTCTTAACCTTCACTCCCTGGGAACAATGGTTGAGGTGAAGGTCTTTCTCAGATACTTTCTGCAGGAAAAAAAAGTGCAAATAATTTGTTTATCATTCTTGTCTGAGTTTTTCAGGATATGTGTAATTCCAAATTGGGCCCAAGTTGTCACTTGCTGCTTTAGAGTCCTTATAGAATAACAGTGTCTCTGAAAAATTTGACACGTCGCTTGGGAAGACAGGCGAACTAATGCCAGTGTACTGGAAGAAGCAAAGATCACCAGTGTCGAAGCAATGATTCTTCAACATCAACTTCAATGAACTGGTCGTGTTGTGCGGATGCCTGATTATCGTCTTCCAGAGCAACTACTCTATTCCGAACTTAAAAATGGAAAGCATAATGCTGGTGGTCAACAAAAGAGGTTTAAAGATTCTCTCAAGGCAAATCTTTAAAAATGTAGTATAAACACCAACAATTGGGAAACACTGGCCTGCGAGCACTCCAATTGGAGAACAGCCTTTACCAAAGGTGTCACGGGCTTTGAAGATGCTCAAACTCAGGACGCAAGGGAGAAACGTGCTAAGAAGAAGGCATGCTTGGCAAACCCTCACCATGATCAACTCCCACCCGGAAACCCATGTCCCCACTGTGGAAGGATGTGTGGATCCAGAATTGGCCTCCACAGTCACTTATGGACTCACTGTTAAAACCATGTTTATGGAAGACAATCTTACTCTGTTATGAGTGATCACCAAAGAAGAAGAAGGTTGTGAGAATCACTGGTTCTTCCCAATGGGGTGTGGCTCAATTACCTTTTCTCTTAGTCCCCAAAATCTGCAGCCTCTGTGCTTGCATCCATTAGCACTTCTCCAAATGCTCCTAAAAATACCATGGTAACAGCTGCCTAGAGAAAGATAAAATTGATGCCACCTTCTGCTTTAGCTCTTTTCCTATCCTGCAGAAACACTCCAGCTCAAGGAAATCCAAAAGTAGGCCAACCATTTAATGTACGGTTCTTGCCACTGTGCTGGATTCAGTAAATCATACAGGTTTCCAAGAGTTCCAGCTTTGTTTGATGTCCTTGTTGTTGTGAAGATAAGCATTAAAAATGAAGGCCAAGCCTACCTAAAGCTGACTCTAACAGAGGACAATGAGTCCTTGACACCTTGAAGACCAATGGGTTTATTGCAGAATGAGCTTCTAATAGGCAGGAGTCCATTGCGACAGAAGCATCTTCTGGGATCTGGGGGTGAGACAAACATCGAAAGGCTAAAAGTAGAGTAGCAGAATCCTTGCTTGCAGAAAGGAAAGCAATGCCATTGAGAGTTCCTAGCATGAGAACTGTAGGATGCAGACCAGGAGTAATATGAACGTCAATATATTAAGGATCAGCATGGGGTAACCAAAAGGATTTGATGTAACTGAACACTAAAGGGCTCTGGCAAATTGACTCCCCAGTTAAATCTGTTTCTGAGTCTGTCTTCAGACAAAATATGTTCTCAATGGTGTGTTTTCCTGGCCTGAGCATAACACAGAATCATAGAATTGTAAAGTTGGAAGGGACCCTGTGTCGTCTAGTCCAACCCCCTGCAATGCAGGAATCTCAACTAGATCATACGTGACAGATCATCCAATCTCTGCTTTAAAACCTCCAAGGAAGAAGAGCCCATCACTTCCTGAAGGAGACCATTCCACTGTCGGACAGCTCTTACCATCAGAAAGTTCTTCCTGATGTTTAGTCGCAATCTCCTTTCTTGTAGCTTCTAGCCATTGGTTCAGGTCCTAGCCTCCGGAGTAGCAGAAAAGAATCTTGCTCCATCTTCCGTGTGACAGCCCTTTAGATATATTTGAACAATAGTCTCTGGGAAACCAGCATGCAGGATTTGAGCACAAGAGCCCTCTTAACTCCTACAGTTTTCAGGAACTAGCATTTGGAAGCATTGCTGGTATTTAAGAGCATAGGAATCATGACTGGTTAAAGCAAGTTAGTCACAGGAATTGGCGTGTGCGTGTGTTCCTGGAAGCACACATATCAGTTGTCTAAAGCCAGGGCAAGGAGGTGCATAGATGGGTGGGAATGGGGTGTTCATGGATAAAAAGGTTAAAAAGGTAAAGGACCCCTGGACGGTTAAGTCCAGTCAAGGGTGACTAT
This sequence comes from Podarcis muralis, assembly GCF_964188315.1. Taxonomy (NCBI): domain Eukaryota; kingdom Metazoa; phylum Chordata; class Lepidosauria; order Squamata; family Lacertidae; genus Podarcis; species Podarcis muralis. Next base: position 10,899,024 of record NC_135658.1, read on the forward strand.
GGGGTGCGGCGCTCACCTCGCTTTCAATCCGAGGGAGCTGGTGTTTGTCCACAGACAATTTTCCGGGTCATGTGGCCAGCAGGACTAAATTGCTTCTGGCGCAACGGAACACCATGACCGAAGCCAGAGCGCACGGAAACGCCATTTACCTTCCCGCCGCAGTGGTACCTATTTATCTACTTGCACTGGCGTGCTTTCGAACTGTTAGGTTGGCAGGAGCTGGGACAGAGCAACGGGAGCTCACCACATCGCAGGAATTCGAACCACCGACCTTCTGATCGGCAAGCCCAAGAGGCTCAGTGGTATTGGGCATGGGCCCCACTGATTGCTCTCACAGTGGCGAGACATATACCATTGGGCAGCATTCTCCCCAACTGAGATTCCCAGCAACTCAGACTTGTTGGCATACAGCCTCCAACAGTGGAGGTAAAACTCAGCCGCCCTGGTCAGTAGTCATTGTTAGCCTTATCTTCCATGGATTTGTCTAATCCTCTTTTAAAGCTGCTATGAGCTGTTGTGTCATCAAATGCCTTCTGAATCTTCTTCCATCACAGGGGTAGGCACATAGCTGTCAACTTTCAGATTTGAAAATAAGGGATCAGCAGCCTCACCTGTCCCGGGGACAGTCTATGGGATATCTAACAATCCGGGATAGCACTGGGAAGCAGCGGGAAATGACGCTCGAATAAGGGAATTTCCCGCAAAAAAAAGGGAAGGTTGACAGCTATGGGTGGGCAACCGAAGCCCAGGGGCCGGATGTGGCCCAATCGCCTTCTCAATCCGGCCCGCAGATGGTCCGGGAATCAGCGTGTTTTCACATTAGTAGAATGTGTCCTTCTATTTAAAATCCACCTCTGGGTTATTTGTGGGGCATAGGAATTCATTCATTTCACACACACACCCCAAATATAGTCCAGCCCACCACATGGTCTGAGGGATGGTGGACCGGCCCACGGCTGAAAAAAGTTGCTGACCCCTGTTCCATTATTCAGCTTCATTAAATAATCCTGAGTGAGTGGCCGGATTTAGGTTTGATGAGGCAGTAAGCTACTGGAGGTAATGGGGCCCTTCATATGTCCAGCTGTCCTTTGTCAACAACAAATTGCCAAATTGTGTTGAATATATTATATGTGGTAATTTATGGGCCTAACAGCTATTTAATGCCATTTGCACGTGCGGAATGTAGGCACCCTATATATACAAATGAGGAAACCAGTAATATTTTAGGGAGCAGGCTAGCAGGCGGGGCCTATGACTTATATCATAGGAGCCTACACAACACAAAACATTGTTGCTGTATGTAGGTTTTGTTTTATTTGTTTTTTATCTTATATTTTGGAAATGTACATTAAAAAAAATGTCATAAAAAAATTTTGGGGGCCCCCAAGAGAGTGGGTCCCATTGACTGCAAGAAGATCAAACCTATCCATTCTGAAGGAAATCAGCCCTGAGTGCTCACTGGAAGGACAGATCCTGAAGCTGAGGCTCCAATACTTTGGCCACCTCATGAGAAGAGAAGACTCCCTGGAAAAGACCCTGATGTTGGGAAAGATGGAGGGCACAAGGAGAAGGGGACGACAGAGGACGAGATGGTTGGACAGTGTTCTCGAAGCTACCAGCATGAGTTTGACCAAACTGCGGGAGGCAGTGGAAGACAGAAGTGCCTGCCGTGCTCTGGTCCATGGGGTCACGAAGAGGCAGACATGTCTAAACGACTAAACAAGAACAACAAGAGAGTGGGGCCCTAAGCTATAGCTTGTTTAAAGGTAAAGGGACCCCTGGCCATTAGGTCCAGTCGTGACCGACTCTGGGGGTTGCGACGCTCATCTCGCTTTATTGGCCGAGGGAGCCGGCGTACAGCTTCCGGGTCATGTGGCCAGCATGACTAAGCCGCTTCTGGCGAACCAGAGCAGCACACAGAAACGCCGTTTACCTTCCTGCTGGAGTGGTACCTATTTATCTACTTGCACTTTGACGTGCTTTCAAACTGCTAGATGGGCTGGAGCAGGGACCGAGCAACGGGAGCTCACCCCGCCGCGGGGATTTGAACCGCCGACCTTCTGATCGGCAAGTACTAGGCTCTGTGGTTTAACCCACAGCACCACCCACGTCCCTACATATAGAAATGAGCAAACCAGTAATATTTTAGGGAGCAGGCTAGGGACCCATGACTTACATCATAGGAGCCTGCACAACACAAAACACTGTTGCTGTATGTAAGTTTTGTTTTATTTGTTTTTTATCTTATATTTTGGAAATGTACATAAAAAAAATTTCATTAAATTTTATTGGGCCCCCCCCCAAGAGATTGGGGCTGTAAGCTATAGCTTGTTTAGCTTATATGTAAATCCGGTACTGCAGTGTACCCACCCACTTCCAGGACTATGCAAGTATAGGATTCCTCCATCCATCCGTATCTATGCTGTTTTTTTAAAATGGGGGTGGGTGGCTTCCCCCCCCCCCCCGCCACCCATTTACCTTTGTTGCAGCTTTGCTTCTAACCAAGCCAACATCTTTGTTTGCCAAGCTCTCCTTACGGGAGCTTGACTCAGCAGTGAGTCATCCAAAGTGTGATTTAACGCTGTGGTTGTGAAAGGAGCACTTTGTTTGCTCAGCCCGCTATTTTTATATGAGGTGGAAGAATTTCTCATGGCCTTCCTCCCGTCAGAAATTGTCAGCTGCTCACACGGGGCCTTACATAACAAAGCTGTGATGTGAAGTGTTATATGAAGTGCAGAGCGAGTGGGCAGACTGGGGGGAATAAGTTTGTCTGCGAGTGAGAGGGAACGTGATTTGTCTCTTCGTTTACAGCAGAAAAGTTTCTCTCCCACCAATTGATAGGTCTCAGGCGTGTGACTCTTGCCTGACAGCAGCTATAATGTTGTTGATCTGCAGGTGCTTTCTTTTTTAAAGTTAAACTACTGCAAGAAGGGTTTACGTGACCAGTTGCCACAGCCATTGGTTAAGGTCACAGTGGAAAATATTCCTTCTTCTTTGCTTTGCTTTTTTTGGGTCACTTCTGGTCTCTATGGAGTGGTCACCAGTGACTGGATAATATTGCTTTGGGACCAGGCTGGCAGCTGGCCATGTCGGCAATAAGTCCTGGGGGTTGTCTTTAATAACACATCCCCTAAAATATTAAAAATACAGGGGGTTTTTTTTAAAAAAAAGATGGTTTTTTGGGGAGAAATGTGTAAGTTCAAAAGATCCCTTTTAAAAATGTACTTAAAAGACATCTGTATTACTTTTTAGGCCACAATAAATAATATCAATTGTTGTTGTTGTTTAGTCATTTAGTCGTGTCCGACACTTCGTGACCCCATGGACCAGAGCACGCCAGGCACTCCTGTCTTCCACTGCCTTCTGCAGTTTGGTCAAACTCATGTTGGTAGCTTCGAGAACACTGTCCCACCATCTCATCCTCTGTCGTCCCCTTCTCCTTTCCCAACATCAGGGTCTTTTCCAGGGAGTCTTCTCTTCTCATGAGGTGGCCAAAGTATTGAAGCCTCAGCTTCACGATCTGTCCTTCCAGTGAGCACTCAGGGCTGATTTCCTTCAGAATGGATGTGTTTGATCTTCTTGCAGTCCATGGGACTTTCAAGAGTCTCCTCCCGCACCATAATTCAAAAGCATCAATTCTTCGGCGATCTGCCTTCTTTATGGTCCAGCTCTCACTTCCATACATCACTACTGGGAAAACCATAGCTTTAACTATACGGACCTTTGTTGGCAAGGTGATGTCTCTGCTTTTTAAGATGCTGTCTAGGTTTGTCATTGCTTTTCTCCCAAGAAGCAGGCGTATTTCTTTTACGGGATTCTTGCCCACGGTAGTAGATATGATGGTCATCCGAACTGAATTCGCCCATTCCCATCCATTTTAGTTCACTGATGCCCAGGATGTCAATATTTATTCTTGCCATCTCATTTTTGACCTCATCCAACTTACCCAGGTTCATGGTTCTTACATTCCAGGTTCCTATGCAATATTTTTCTTTACAGTATTGGACTTTCCTTTCGCTTCACAGATTTTAGAACTGGGGGTGATGTCATGAGCCCTGCAGCCCCATCAGGTCTGGGCATGGCTTGACAGAAGGATTAGGAGGTAGCAGAAGGGGGAACAGGGGGTGAGAATGTGGCTTCCCCCTTGAATTCAAGGCACCACCTCCATAGATGGGAACAGACTCACCCACCCATATGAAGCGTGTGTCTACAAACCTGACATTCCTGCAAGGCAAGAGGTAGTAACACAAGTAAGCTCACCACACCTTGTATTCAAAAACTTGGTATGCCATACTTCTGGGAACCCTGAATTTTCTCTCGCAACCCAGGGCTCAGCTATACAGCTGCAAATAAAATGTTTGAAGTGTGTTTTAAGTGCAATGTACAATGTGACACTAGATGGCGATGCTGAGCCTTATGGAAAATTCAATGTATTTTAAAAACCGCTTTTTTAAAAAAAGCATTTTCAGAACAGGTTTTTTTATGTATGTGTAGATTCCACCCCAATTACGGTTATGTTGCTGTGTTGCCCTTGATGGAACTGGGTGAATAAGCTGGTTATTTGATGCCAAGTGTTGTTTTTTTAATACCTCAGAATTTGCTTTGCAACAAATTGTTAACTGGTTTGGTTGGTGGGAAAGATTGAGATTGAGGTTTGTACATAGATTATGAAGGATGGGTTTGGGAGATGCTAGTGTGGTGGTAGAGGAGTGTGGGTGAAGCTTCTGTCAGTTCTTTTTTCAGTTGCTAATGATGCTTTGTACGTGGAACTTTTTTTGATATATATATATATATATATGCAGGTTTTGGTGTCCTCGGGTGTCTTCCCGTGTAAAAGATGGGGTGTCTAGGCGACGTTTCGACGAGGTCTCACTCGTCATCTTCAGGCTGGTGCTTTCGGCTTCTTGTTACTGGAACAGAGCAGGATCTCAGTGTTTGAGTTCCTATAAATACTGTTGAGGAGGTGTGGTGTATAGCCTCCAATGTTCTGGGCAGAGAGGAAGTTCCCAGGCTAGTGTGCCTTTTCTTCTTTTGTTCCTTAATTACTTGAGGGATATCTTGAGTGATTTCTTGAGTGATATCCTGAGTACCACTTAGGTGGGTCATTAGGTGTGGATTAGTTGCTAAGGCCTTTGTGTCTTGACCTCTTGAACTTTGTGAAGAGTTTTTCTGAGAAGATGGCTGTACTGCACTTAGTTGTGCTCTGGCTTGGCTTCGTGTATAGGGGCGAGCTGTGGTTTTGTGGCCTGTGCCAGCCAGATCTGTGTAGGGATTGCAGGGGGGTGCAGCATCCGGAGGTGCCACCATGGTTTGGCTACTGGATGGTGTCTGTAATTTATCTGTGGAGAGGGTCTGGGTTTGGGTCTGGTGTGGTTGATTGGTGATGGCGTTCTGTGTGCCTCTGGCTCTGGTGTCAGTTTTTGTGGGGAGGGCTAATTTCCAGATGTCTGGCAAGCGGGATGTGTCGTCACGCTTGTTCATGTTGTGAGGGTGTTTCTCTATCTCGATGGCTTCCATGATTATTCTCTTGTGGTGATGTTCCATGTTAAAGAGCAATTTGGAATCTGCAAAATTAATTTCGTGTCCTGTTTCTTTCATGTGTTGGAAAAGAGAGGAAGTTTTTTCTTCTTTTTTGACGGCATTCTTGTGTTCTGCAATACGTGCATTTATTCGTCTGTTTGTTTGTCCAATGTACGTGGCTGGGCAGACTTTGCAGGGTATTTCATAGACCCCTTGGTTTTCCAACTGGATTTTATCCTTGGGGTTTCTGAGGATATTGGCTATTTTTTGGTTGGTGCAAAAGGCTGTTTTGATATTGTGTTTATGGAGGATTTTGCTAATTTTATCTGTAGTGCCCTTGATATAAGGAAGGAGGGCCATGCCATTGTTTTCTTCTGTGTCTTGGTTTTTGGGGGGTGTTTCTTTTTGGATTAGCTTCATAACCCTGTTTTGCTGGTATCCATTGGCAATTAACACATTTGAGAGATTCTGTAACTCAGTTGTCAGGTGGTCTTTGTCAGCCAGGCGTTTGGTTCTGGAGATGAGAGTTTTGGCTACGGAGTTTATTTGTGCAGGGTGGTGGTGTGATTGTGCATGTAAGTAGCGGTTGGTGTGTGTTTTTTTCCGGTAGATAGTGTGTCCTAGGGAGCCATCAGGTTTTTTGTAGATTAGGACGTCAAGGAAGGGAAGTTGGTTGTTGGCTTCAAGAAATCACTCAAGATATCCCTCAAGTAATTAAGGAACAAAAGAAGAAAAGGCACACTAGCCTGGGAACTTCCTCTCTGCCCAGAACATTGGAGGCTATACACCACACCTCCTCAACAGTATTTATAGGAACTCAAACACTGAGATCCTGCTCTGTTCCAGTAACAAGAAGCCGAAAGCACCAGCCTGAAGATGACGAGTGAGACCTCGTCGAAACGTCGCCTAGACACCCCATCTTTTACACGGGAAGACACCCGAGGACACCAAAACCTGCATTCCTGTACCCGTGAAAATCTACGAAAGCAAATATATATATATATATATATATATATATATATATATATATATATATATGGAGAGAGAATATTTTGTTTTTCTGTTAATTACGCTTCCTTAAATATGGGTCCTTGTTGTACTTTATATTGGAGTTCCATCTGTAATGTTTTATTTTTTGCTGTTTTGTAATGTTCTATTTTATGTTTTAAGGAAGGTTGTAAATAGCTTAAAGCTTTTTCTGGAAATGCAAAGCAGTACAGAAAGCAACAAATAAATAAACAACCCTTTGACTGACTAAGGGGGCAATCCTAAGGTAAGATCTGCTGGGGTAAGCAGTTTAGGATGCAACAGATTTCCAGCTGATTCCTGGCGCAGCCAGCATTAAGTCCCCAACCCTGGCACAGCTGAAAGGACACGGGCATAACTTGCTCAAGCTCAACTGGCTGAGCCAAAGCTGGTGTAACTCCCCCTAAAGGGGCATTTGGGGGTTGGGGCAAGAGGGAAGGGACTTAGGTTGGATCCTAAGTGCATTCTGCTTTGTCAATGGACCTGGCAACCCACCTCAGAACAATATTTTAAAGGCTTCCCTCTGCATATTCAGAGCAGCAGTAGCAGCCCTGCTGCTGGATGGGGTTTGAATCTGGTGTAACATTAAAGGTAAAGGGACCCCTGACCATTAGGTCCAGTCGTGACCGACTCTGGGGTTGCGGTGCTCATCTTGCTTTATTGGCAGAGGGAGCCGGTGTACAGCTTCCGGGTCATGTGGCCAGCATGACTAAGCCGCTTCTGGCAAACCAGAGCAGTGCACGGAAACGCCGTTTCCCTTCCCGCCGGAGCAGTACCTATTTATCTACTTGCACTTTGACGTGCTTTTGAACTGCTAGGTTGGCAGGAGCAGGGACTGAGCAACGGGAGCTCACCCCGTTGCAGGGATTCGAACCACCGACCTTCTGATCGGCAAGCCCTAGGCTCTGTGGTTTAACCCACAGTGCCACCCACGTCCCTTGTGGTGTAACATTACAGCAGCTTAATTTTCAGGAGTTTGCTTTATGCCAGCTTCATGTGCATAAGGTTTCTCCCTAAATTATTCTGGAAGAGTCAAGTCCTGCTTCACTGTTGTTGTTTATTACACAGAGTTTAAGGGAAATGTAATTTCTATTCAGAGCGCAAGTCCAATTCATATGCTCCATTCTTCCTGAGAAAGTACAAGACAATTTTTTTCCCTTTCACTTTGACATGTTGCTTGTCATTTTCTATCAGCCAGAAACCCCACAGGCACAGAAAAGAGCAATGAATATTATTTTCTACTGAATCATGGGGGAATATTGCTGGAACCAAAACCATTGTGTGATGTAGACCTCTGTTACTTAAATAGTCTGAAGTGATAGATATTCTGGAGGCTGGTACATTGACATGTTCAGAGTTTTAAAAGTGTTTTCAGATATTTTGCCCACAGATGCTTTTGCACAAAATTTTTATCATGTATATATATTTTTCAATTTACAGTGCAAGTAGGAGGAAAGACACATGGGCTGGTTCACACAGAACTGTTCATTGCTTCATGCCTGCATCAGTAAGTGGTTATGTCAGCGTGTGACTCAGTTATCTCAAATCCCACACCAAGTCAGTTTCTCAATGGTGCAACCAGGGTCAGATCTTGAAGTCCAGGGTCCCAATTCAGCAGAATAAGGGGGGCAGGGGCATTGGAAGAGGGGTGCAGGGGGTGCGGTCCGCCCAAGTGTAATCCCTGAGGGGGTGACAAAATGGCACACCGCGGAGGTGTCACTTACCATGGGGCCTGGCCTGTAGCGCACCCGAGCCACACATCTCTCCTAGGAGTGATGCAGTGGCTCAGAGCCCCGCATTGCCCGAAATGGCAGCGTGGGGCTTGCGTCCGCCAGGGCTTGCACCCTCCGTGGGGCGGGGTAATGCTTACCCCACGTTGAAGTGAAAGAAAACATGTTAGCATCTAAAGAGGGTTCCCATAAAACCATTAGCTCCACAATCTAGAATCACCTGGCTGTGTCACTGCTGTCTTTCCACATCCATCTGTGAGTTATCAAGCAGCAAGAATTGACTCCCACATTGACACACGTGTGTGAGCAGCCCTTAGACACACACAGTTGCCACCTTTGAACCTACCAAATGATGGACAGGGCAGCCAATGACCACCTTCATGGCATAAAAGAACCAGAGCCCTTCTGAATCAGGACAATGGCCCGCCATCTTGCCCAGCATCCTGTTCTCCTTGTGGGCAACCAGGTGAGGTACCTGTGGGAAGCCCAGAAGCGGAATCCAAGCAAATGACTCCACTTCCTCTCCTGCAGTTTCCAGCACCTGTCTTGAATGAATAGGTTATCAAGAAATAATAAGAATAAGAATAAGAATAATACTCATATATATATATATATATATAGAGAGAGAGAGAGAGAGAGAGAGAGAGCACTGCCTATATCACTATTGTCTACACTGACTGGCAGCAGCTCAGGGTGATGCCAGGGACTGACCTTCAGCATACAGAGAAGATGCTCTACCACTGAGCTATACTCCTGCCATAGCGTGGGCTTTTACTTGCTGGAGATCTTCAAACAAAGTTGCTTCATAGCCATATGCCAGGAGATGTCTAACTCTGGATTTCCTGCATCGAACAGCAGGTTAGACCAGATGGCTTTCCAGGCCTGTTCCAGCTCTATGATTATGTAAGGAGCATATTTCTCCTAGCATGCTACTTTCCCATGTCCAGGATATTTTGTTTTGGGGTTGGGTTTTTTCTTTTTGTTTTGGTATGGCAAAGCATTCAACTGTGCAAAAACCAACCCAGCAGCTTGAAGTGGTCTTAGAAGACTTTTACCACTTGGTTCTGCTGAAAACATAAAGTCGTCATTTCTCATGCTGACATATTCACATCTTTGACTTGACTGTTGTTTCTGCTGTGATTCTGTCCTTAGCAGGCAGAAAAGGTTATTCTTCAGGTTTGGAACATAGAGAAATATCCATTAACATTCTTGGATCTTTAGCACCCTCTTGTGGAAAAGTATTTGCATGACATTAGCTAGCAATCAACATGTGTAGAATTATGTATATATTGCAAGCTCCTTGGAGCTTGTCCGTCTTCTTCTGTGTGAGTGATGGTACCATCTAAACCAGGGTTTCCCAAAGTTGGGTCTACAGCTGAGGGTTTTTTTTTACTACAAATCCCATCATCCCTAGCTAGCAGGACCAGAGATGATGCAAATTGTAGTCCAAAGTTTCTCCTTCCTTTGTTCCTCTTTGTGGGTGGAAGGAAAACACTTTTCCTGCTAAGCTTGCTAAGTGTTCCTCTAGATTGACAGTATTTTGCAGGGGGGAGGGCTTCAAAATACAGGAACTTTAGGTTTATGCCATTAAAAGTGGGTTAAGGCATTCTGTGTTCTTAGCACACTTTAAAAAAAACCAACAAAGGTGGATTTTTTTTTCTTATGGTTTGCATTCAGAAGTGTGGGCTGATTAACAGGAAGAAACACCCTGCAAGTAAATCAGGATTAATGATAGTGTCATATTAATTGCCCCATCAACAGATCAAAAAGAATGTTTAGCAAGGACTGGATCTAACCTCTACATAAGGTTTGTGCAAGCAAATCAGGATGATCCATTTGTCATTTTTACCTCTGCATTATGCTTTTAGGAAGCTGGGCAGAAAGAAGGCGTTCAGCAAACGTAGCTTTCTCCAGCAGGGCAATTCTGTGGTAGGGAATCACCTGTTGGATTTCCACTCCTCCTGATGCTATTAAGGTTTCATTAGGAGCCTTGCCAGAAATTGCACTAACCAAGGGCCAGACCAAGACATTGTGGCGCCTGAGGCAAAACACAAAATGGTGCCCCCACTCCACCTGGGAAGATCTACATCAGGAGGAAAGGTGGAATAGAAATCTGGATTGGGATCTACTGCCCGCGTGGATCCTGCTGGCGGAGCCATTTGCCTCATGGACCCTGGTCTGGGACTAATGCATTTGAGCAACTGCCACCTCATGACAGGCTGCTTGCTGGGCTTTTACTAGCCTATAGGACAGGCAGAAATGCAACAGGTGAAGCTTGCTCCACCACAGCATTTTCTCCAGCCAGAAATACAACAAAATCCCTGCCAAACTGCTGCATATCAGGCAACTTTTAAAAAGCGCAGCTGCGTCTATTTCATTTAAATTTTATGATTGTACTGCTTGATTGTAGAGGGGGGGCTCTCTAAGCGGTTTCTATTTCTCTTATGATTGATTTGCTTTCTTTTCTTTTTTTAAATGCTGTGTTTTGTACAACACGTGATTCAAAAATGTTTCCATGCAGTATTTTTTTAGGGGGAACTACTGGCAAGTTCAGGTGTTAGTTAAAAAAAAAGAAAGGAGGGGAAGCCAGACAACGACGATACTCTCTCCCCCCCCCCCCTATTTTTCTAATGGTAACGTCTCTGCTCTGGGAAGGACACATCAGTGGACGCTTCCATGAGAACGCTGAACGGGGTAAGGGAGAAAGAAATGCTGGCAACTTCTCCCTATTTGAAAAGGGCTTCGGCGGCTCCTCTCAGCTCCCTACCACGTGACTGGCTTTCCAACGGTCTCCGGCTGGCGGTGTGCGCGTGCGCGCGCGCTCGGAACGCTCGGGAAGAAACCGTCCCCCTTTTAAATGTTTGAACTCGGGGCGCGAGGACAGAGCTGGGCTGCGCCTGCGCGTCCTTGGCTTTGCCTCAGTCACCACCAGAAACTGCTTTTTTCACAGCCTCCTTTATTTGGGCGGCTTTGTTTTGGGATTTGGGTCTGAGGCGGGGAAAGTGCGTGGAGGAATTTTGGGACGAGGGGCAGCCAGAGCAGGGCTTGGTACCCTCGTAGAGACCTGAGGACGTTGGGGGGGGGGTCGACTTCTGAGAGAAAAGGGGTGCTTTAGGTCCCCCCTCAAAATACCAGAGGGTGCTTTTGACCCCTTCCTAACACAAAAAGCAGATTTTTTGTTTTAATGACAATGAGAAGAAGAAATTAACCAACCTGCTTATCCCATCAAGAGAAGGAGAGAGAGATGCTTAACGCTCTGTTTAAGAAGCGACTCATTGACACAAAGGGATGTGGGTGGGTTGCGCTAGAATAATTTGCTGAGCCCTCCTGAAAATAAAAAGGGACGCACAAAAAGGAAGGAAGGAAGGAAGGAAAAGAAAGAAAGAAAAAGAAAGAAAGAAAGAAAGCCTGAGGGAAAGGATACTTCATTTTCTGGTCACATCCCCAAAGGAAGAGGGGCCCTGGACAGAAGTTTGGATGGTAATATCCAGAAGATAAAGCAAGAGTTAAAGCAGAGAGCCATTGCTCACACACCCCACACAAGAAGTACTCTGAACCCCATATCAAGAGGGGAATAAAAACTGTGACCCGTTTATTAGAATAGGACGTAGTTTTCTGTGACGAGAGGGCGAGCACTGATTATGGGTCCCATGACATGAAGATGCAACTGTGGTCCTTTTATAAGAGTGGAGTTCATAGGGAAAAGTTTGGCCACAGACACACATGACCAAGAACAGCACAAAACAGGAGGTGCTTTGACTCCTGATGAAAGAGAGCCACAGATACAGATGGATAGGCCATTTGACCCAACCCATGCCAAGAGGGAGAGAGCTGTAAAAAAACCCATGATAACTGGGACTAATATGACTACATTGAGAAGCAAAGGATAATAAAGAGGGAATCTGGCCACAAGAGAAGCCCAGCATTAAAAGAGGGCCTAAGTGAATAATACGATACTCCCTGGAGACAGTGGTGTTTCATCATGGAGAATGACCACACCACCATGCTGTTTTTGATTATGGGAGGTGGCACCTTGTTGCTGGCAACTGAGGTCAGGGCAGTGACTCGCAACCTTGTGAGCCATCTGGAGCTGCAGGTCTTCCTGCTGGAGATGTTGGCCACTTTCCAGTTGTGTGCTTGCTTTGGTATGCTGCATCCTTTGGCTCAGATGGAGAACCATGCCCAGCTCTATCTTGGCCACCTTTATTCTTTCCTCACTATGCATTTCCTCTTGACCTTAAGTGAGAGCGTAAGCAATCCCACCTGCATCCTGCTAGACATCTTGCAGAAGGGCATCTCAATGAAGCAAGGCGGGCTGAAGATTGTGGCCCAGTTCATTGGGGCCTTTCTAGCCAAACTGTACCAAAATGCTGTCTGGTTTGTAGGGATCAGCAATTTATTCCCTCATCCCCAGGAATGTAGCAATCCTCTCAAGACATATTTTTTAAAGGCCCTTTGCACAGAACTTGTAACCTCCATCACATTCCAGTTTACTGTGCTGGAGTCGCAATCGCAAGAGATCCGTGTCAGAGCTAATGTGCTTTCCCTCGCCATCACCTCGCTGGTGTATGCAGGTCTGTTGCCCCTTCTGTCTCTTGTCTGCAAGAACGGCTGGCAAGGTTATATGTGTGAAACATATACAATGTTGTTGTTGTTGTTGTTGTTTAGTCATTTAGTCGTGTCCGACTCTTCGTGACCCCCTGGACCAGAACATGCCAAGCATTCCTGTCTTCCACTGCCTCCCGCAGTTTGGTCAAACTCATGCTGGTAGCTTTGAGAACACTATCCAACCATCTCGTCCTCTGTCATCCCCTTCTCCTTGTGCCCTCCATCTTTCCCAACATCAGGGTCTTTTCCAGGGAGTTTTCTCTTCTCATGAGGTGGCCAAAGTATTGGAGTCTCAGCTTCAGGATCTGTCCTTCCAGTGAGCACTCAGGGCTGATTTCCTTAAGAATGGTGAGGTTTAATCTCCTTTGATGATGGGAAAACGGAAGTGAGGTTTTTTTTAATTATTATTTTATTTATTTTTCTCTGCTTTGAGTGTTATGCTTCATTTTTGAGTGCCACACTTCCGTTTTGAGTAAAGACTTCAGCATAACACTCAAAACGGAAGTTTTAGGGACCATTTAGACCTTTTTTGCTAAATTAAAAAGACCCAAATGTTGTAACCTTTTATCATAGGGGAGCTGTTTTGGCAGCCTCCTGATAATTTGCGTAGCTCTTTCCTACATGTTTTTCCATGTTCTCCTGTTTCCATAGTGGTTTGCACATGTCTCTGGGAAAGTGTCATAGATAGTGGGATAGCCAAAGCAGAATGAATCTAGCTAGGCATGGAAAATCATATATAGGGATGTGAAACCCTACACACTCAAAGTGGCTTGGTTACATTTAGCTTTTGAGAAATATTTTGAATGTTGAAAAAACTGACATATTGTAACTTTTTGCAACTTTGGCAGCAAGAGCTACAAATGTTTTTATCATGGTTCTTGAAGAATCTAATTTCTTTTAACAGGTCAGAAGGCTGATAGAAACATACTGTTACTGTTATTAGTTTAAATGAACGGACCAATTCATACAACATATTTTCTGTTGGTGTGAATAAACCTTATTGTCTTCAAGATCATGACACAATTTAATGAACAAACTGGGCAATCGTTACAGTCATACCTCAGGTTGCAAACACTGTGGGTAGCGCGTTTTCGGGTTACGGACTGCGCCAAACCCGGAAGTACTGGAACGGGTTACTTCCGGGTTTCAGCACTTGCACATGCAGAGAAGCGCCAAATCGCGTCATGCACATGCACAGATGCAGCACTGCGGATTGCGAACATGCCTCCCGCAAGGATCATGTTCACAACCCGAGGTATGACTGTAACATGTTCAGAAAAAATATTGTCACTGAGACATTTCTCCTAGCCACTATAATTAAGGGAATTGTTGATATCTGTGATTATGTGATAGCTAGTTCATATGTGATCTAAACTACTGAGCCTCTTGGTCTTGTCGATCAGAAGGTCGGCGGTTCGAATCCTCTCGATGGGGTGAGCTCCCATTGCTTGGTCCCAGCTCCCGCCAACCTAGCAGTTCAAAAGCAGACCAAAAAAAAGTGCAAGTAGAAGTAAACGATGGGAAGGTAAACGACGTTTCTGTGCACTGCTCTGGTTTCATAAGTGCCTTAGTCATCCTGGCCACATGACCCAGAAAAACTGTCTGCGGACAAACGCCGGCTCCCTTGGCCAGTAAAGCAAGATGAGCACCGCAACCCCAGAGTCGTCCGCGACTGGACTTAACTGTCAGGGGTCCTTTACCTTTATCTTTTTCATGATATATGAATTGAATACCCATTCATGGTGGAGACCTCTCATGTCATCAAAAATGTATCATGAAAATGTGAAGTCTCTGTCACTTTGATGGAAAATCCTGTAAATGGTGAAATGGGTGAATCTCAAAAGGTCAGAAATGGTATGAAATAACTTACGTCACAATTATTATTAATTTTACTGGGGCGGGGAAGGAACTACAAAGCTGGTTGATTTATTAGGGACTGAGGCCGCAATCTTATACTGTACCTGCTTAATGGGGCGTAAGCTCCATTTAACTCAATGGGACGAAGCCCTATGCCAGCAACCAGCCAGTTCAGGCACTGGCTGAGTGCCCCAGGGACATGGAAGGGTCTCTCACTGTCCTGAACCAACCATACTGCCATTCACCACCTTTCTTGCCAGGCGTCCAATGCTTTTCAGTGACGCCACTTTTGAATGGGAGCCAAGTCCAGTTTCATTTCATTTATTTTCATTTATTAGACTTATTAGTCGCTTGCCACCTGAAAGTGGTCTCCAAGTGCCTTACAGCATAAAAAAGATATGCAATACATAAGAACATAGGGAAAACCAGGGGTGGGGATCATATAATACCCTAGTATTTCATATAACATCCGGGGGGGGGGGGGGACGGAACACACCACCAGCCACATAAACAGAGGTGAACGACATTACCAATACTCAAATAATAAAGCAATACTCTAACCCACTGATTAGCAAATAAATAAAATCTTAACCTCCCCCTTCTCCAAAAAGCATTCACATTGAACCAACATTCCCTGCCCCATTTAACCTCCAGCTGTTACAAATCCATGGCGAGTGGGTCCATGGTCCCCCAGGGATGGTCCAGCATCTCCCCTCTCCCTCTAGGGGAGAGGAGCAGCAAAGCAAGATGATGGTAACAAAAGTTTTGCCTGCTTTGCAGTTGACCCTCTGCTGTTGGTGGGGATGCTGTTTCCATCTGCAGTGGCTGTCCACCAATTTAAGTTATCCAAAATGCCATGCCCAGGCTCCATGGGCGTAGCTATGGGGAGGCGGGGGGGGCAGCTGCTCCCCCAATCAAGTAAATAAATAAAAATACTTAACTAAGTGACCAATTGCATTGTAGATAACTCGGTTCTGCCCCCCCGAAAGCTTGCCCCCTTAAAATAAATCATGGCTATGCCCATGCCGGGACGCGGGTGGCGCTGTGGGTTAAAGCCTCAGCACCTAGGACTTGCCGATCGAAAGGTCAACGGTTCGAATCCCCACGGCGGGGTGCGCTCCCGTCGCTCGGTCCCAGCACCTGCCAACCTAGCAGTTCGAAAGCACCTTCGGGTGCAAGTAGATAAATAGGGACCGCTTACCAGCGGGAAGGTAAACGGCGTTCCGTGTGCTGCGTTGGCTCGCCAGATGCAGCTTGTCACGCTAGCCACGTGACCTGGAAGTGTCTGCGGACAGCGCTGGCTCCCGGCCTATAGAGTGAGATGAGCGCACAACCCTAGAGTCTGGCAAGACTGGCCCGTACGGGCAGGGGTACCTTTACCTTTACTATGCCCATGCCTGGTTCCCAATAAGTTGGCAGGTGACCAATGGTCACTGACCACCATGGATAGGAGCCAGGCATGATCTGCACTGGCTACCAATTAGTTTCCGGGCCCAATTCAAAGTGCTGGTTTTGACCTATAAAGCCTTAAACAGCTCAGGACCACAATACCTCAAGGACTGCCTCTTTTAATATGAACCTCTCCGGACCCTGAGATCATCTTCTGAGGCCCTTCTTCATGTGCCTCCTCCTTGAGAGGTCTGGAGGGTGGCAACACAAGAACCGGCCTTCTCTGCAGTGGCTCCCTGTCCGTGGAATGCTCTCCCCAGGAAAGTTCGCCTGGAGCCTTCATTATACACTTTTGGGTGCCAGGCAAAAACATTCCTTTTTAACTTGGCCTTTGGTTGAACTGATTGGCATCCTATACCCTTTTAAAATGTGGGGGGGGTTGGGGGTTATTGAGTTGTTTTTATTTTGATTATATATTTTGTAGTTTTATATTTTGATTTTGTTATGTGAACTGTGCTGAGACCTCCGGGTATATAAATTCTATTATTATTATTATTATTATTATTATTATTATTATTATTATTATTATTAAACCTCCCATTCCAAAGTGCCACGGCTGAAGCATATCCAGCAACCAGGTGGCAGAGGAAGAATGTGAGTGCTACCACTCTGTGGCCCAACCAGGGCAAAGAACCAGCCCTGGCACTATGCCCAGGAGTGCAAAACTAGCCCTGAGCGTTTGCTCAGATCATAGAACACCTCTGATATCATCCAGCCTTGTCATATGTAATATCTGGATAAAAGGAAACATAATATAAAGAAATTTCGTTTTGCTATCTGAAAAAGGGACATATTCTAGGATTTATAGGGCAGTGCTGTTCTGAAGTAAGGAGGAGCAGGAAAGGAAAATAAGAGGTGAAATTTTAACGCCTGATCCACAGAGGCGCATTTCCGATGTTTCTAAAACAAGCGCCGCAATACACTCTCGTGTTTCTGCTGCAACAGACTAAAAAGGCTTCCCCTCTGGGATTTATGTACTAAACTAAGCTTTTAGTCGGCCTTGGTTCTTTCTGTGTTAGCCTATGCAGGTTAATTGTATTAGATCGCACAAGTTGTTCACCCCGAGGGGTCAGAGGAAGCCCAGCCCGGCTCCTCCGCCCGGAGGATTCCGCCACGCGTCGTCCCTATATGGGGAAGGCTACGAGCGCGGACGGGCCCGGGGCCACCTGTTGCCCCTCCTTCTCGGGGAGACGGGTCCACCTCCTCCCCCAGCCTTCCCGCGACCCTATAGGGGGCCAGAGTCTCACGCACGCCTGGCCTGACCCTGCCCATCCCGCCAGGAGGCGGCGGCTAGGCTTCGAGCGAGCCGCTTTGCAGACACAATCCGGCCTTCTCAGCAGCGGCTGCGGCTGCTGCTCTTGCAAAGCTGGAAGCTGCTGTTTCACTCGGCTGGTGCTGACTGCGGAGCGGCGTCGGCGGTGCTCCATCTGTCGCCCCAGCTGCGGCGACCCGGGAGAAGCTTGTGGGCAGGTAGCAGGACGCAGCCCTCTGGCAGCGGGCTGGGGGAAAAAAGCTGAGAGGAGTGCCACGGCATGAGAGGTGCTACGGAGAAGTGGCATGGGACTAACGTGCCCTTGGACCAGTTCAGTTGCCTGGGGATCATGAGCACAAAAGAGAAGAATTGGGGGAAATAGAGCTGGGAGCTCTGAGATTCATAGAGACGGAATGTAATTTAGAATCTGTTATCAGCATTGAAGGAGCTGTTATTGCCTCCCTGCCCATTTAAGACGCCTGCAAAGCAGGACAGGGAGCCAAATTCTCCCCTACCCCTGCAATCAAACTTGGAATCACAACGATTTTTGCCTAGAGTCAGAGAGAGTGGGAAAATTAAGCACTGGAAATGAGACCAGTGGTGCTGGCGGAAGAATTGGGTTGGCAACAGCAAGACTGGGCAGTCAATGGAGAAATCTTGTCAGGGCTAGGAGAAAGTTGACCCTGCTGTGGGGACAGGCAAAGGGGAGCACTGATATCTGATGACATTTTACGGATATCTGCAGGGGAACTGAAATCCCCTAACAGGGCTGAGGAGGCAGGAGGCACTGTCAAGTCCTCAGAGAGCAAAAGGGAGTTGAAGTGAGGAGAGTTGAGTAGGACAGAAAGCTGTGGTTGTCCCTAAGGAGGTGGAACAGAACAGGGAGAAGTGACTTTATTGATTTCTGCTGCAGGAACTTCAGGTCTTTTTATCATGGATGTCAGTGAAGCCTGCATCTCACTGTTTGTGATGGCAGTTACAATGATGGTCACGGCTGGCTGCAGGCGACTGGTCAGGCAGTCTCATAAGTCAAATATCCTCTGCTTCTTCCTTGAGTTAACCGGCATCTTCCAGATCTGTGCCTGTACCCATGAGATTTGTCTACTGGCTGATTTGCCACCCAAACCTCATGTGGCACTTGCCCTCACTTACGTTATCACTGCTCTTCATGGTTTGACTTTGCCTGGCAGCATCAACAACCCCTCCAGCAGCTTTCAACTTTTCTGCAAGGGTAGGATCACGGCCAAGACTTGGTGGCTACAGACTTCAGCTCAGTTCACTGGAGCAGTATTGGCTCATCTTTACATCAAATTAATCTGGATGTTGGGGATGACATCAGTGCACTTAAAGACAGCAGCGGAGAATTGTAGTACCCCAATTCAAACTACCTTAGCAAAAGCTTTTGTCCTAGAACTCCTATTCTCTTTACTGCTGCATCTGACCTTACAGACCTTTGAATCAATGAATCCCAACACAAAGGTCCATCTAATCGCCATGCTGATTACCATTATGGTATATGAAGGTTTGTTATCCTCTTCCCTCTTTTGTTATTATCTCAGGCTGTATAGAGACTTTGAATGTTAAGTATTGCCTTACACAATTGGTTTTATACTGCTTATCTACATTGGACTTTATTGCCTCTAATAATCTCCTGCAAAAGCACTACTAAGGCTTTGTGCCCACTTAAAGTATTTCTATATCTAATTTAAAAACTTTTGTCTCCCTTGTGGGAATGTTGTCTAAATTGAAGCACAGAATGTCTGCACATTGCATAGAACCAGAAGGGTGTTCTTGGAATACATTCTTACTATATACAGGGTGCTAGTTAAGCCTGTTGGGCTTCATGGGTGCCAAGTGTGAACTGAGCTTGTGATGCAAAACACATATAGGACTTTCCTGAACAGTGCATGGAAGGTTCAGTAGTGGTGCACAAGCTGTCTTTCTGGTCAGTTTGCCTGCCATTACTAATACTGTCATTTAATATGTTTAAAGCACATTCTTTTCCTTTAAGAATTCTGAGTACTGTAGTTTTACCCTTCAGAGTTACAACTCCCAGCAACCCTTAAACTACAGTGCCCACAGTTCTTTGGAAGAGAAATGTGCTTCAAATGTGTTTTAAAGGTATAGTGTGCATGTAGACTTTTATCTTTTGTATGAATCCAGAGTCGCTAGGAATGTGCTTCAAAATCTACAGTGTGCACTTGAAAGACTGATGGGCTACTAACTAGACAAACACAGGAGCCAACTCCTAGGGGCCAATATCTCTTGCCCCCCCCCAGTAAAATATTTGAGGGGGATGGGCCTCCCAAAGTTGATGGGCATTGCCATTCAAATGGTGTGTGTTGTGCTGCGTCATATGATTGATTATGTGGGGCAGATAAGCCCCACATATTTTATTCAAGTGGACAGTCGTATGCCGAGAGGCCAGGTGTTTCGCTGCATTGCTTCCTGTGTGCTTGCACATTTCCCCTAAAATAAGGACAGAGATCTCTTACCTCAGGAGAATGGAGTTTAGCCTATGACTGTAATGCTTCCAAGGTAACTGTACGTTTTGCTCCTTCTCCTTGCTTCCATGCTATTATTTCCTTGCATTAAGCAGACAGTTCATTCTCTTTGGTTGCTTTAGCATTATTATTTGGTTTCAGGTTCTGTTATTGCCTAGCAGCCTCTTCCCTAACAGGAGAATGGAGTTTTGACTTTGGTTGAAACTTTCCCATTAAAGTTACTTTAATGGGAATCTAAATTGAATCTATTTCACCAAGATTCCAATTTTATTTATAAATACAACATTTCATTAAGAATAGTTTATAGCATTGGAGTACAATTTGTTTCATCTAGTCCAGCATTGTCTACTGAGTAGACTGACTGGCAGTAACCTTACAGTCTGAATTGTAGGTTGGGGTCTTGATCCAAGCCTTTCGGGAAACAGGCATACAAAAAGAGCAGAGGCAAAACACATCAGCAACACATGCAGGTGCATGGTCCTGTGAAAGACCCAAGAACAATACAAATTACAGTGACATTCTCAAGGAATTGATCCAAACTCCTTATTTATACCCTGGGAGACTGCCACTGCTCTGTGCAGCACATGCATTTTAATGTGACAAAGCATTAATTGAAGACTGTCATCTCTCACAACAGACACAAAGCTGTTTTCTTTCTGGCAGCCACTTTTGCTGAATCGTTCAGTTTGCTAGAGCCTTTTGCTCTCTGTTATGCAATGAATATGGCAAAATGATAGAAGTAAAGATCTATGCACTACACAGCTGACTCAGGAGCAGCTGGAAACAATTTTGTGATGTACTAGAGCTCAGAAATAAAGGTGGCTACAGATTTTATATAACAAAAATGACTCCAGATCTTCCCTGGATTGGGGCCAATATCATGAGAGAGCAATATTCTAGTTTCATTACTGGCTTTGAAATTTTCTTACTGAGCACTTACAAGTGTTTAACATCCGTTATCTCAGTAGCTCTTGCAACAGTCTTGCGAGAAAGGCCAGTTTATCAGTCTCATGTTGCATGCATGTATATTAGCAGCATGGAGTGGGTTAAAGCTGAGTCTGAGTGATAGAGGCTTGCCTTAGGCATTCCCAACTAAAACAAAATTTGGACCAGTAACTGTCTAGCTTCATTCTTTGCACTGTTGGCTTTGGACCTGGGAAACCACTGGTCAAATCCCATATTCACTGAGTGGCCTTTATTAAGGTAGTTTCTAAGGTCAATTTCCCATTTATAATACAGTGGTACCTAGGGTTACATACGCGTCATGTTACATACGCTTCAGGTTACAGACTCCGCTAATCCAGAAATATTACCTCGGGTTAAGAACTTTGCTTCAGGATGAGAACAGAAATTGTGCAGCGGCGGCACAGCAGCAGCAGGAGGCCCCATTAGATAAAGTAGGTGCTTCAGGTTAAGAACAGTTTCAGGTTAAGAACAGACCTCCAGAATGAATTAAGTTCTTAACCCGAGGTACCACTGTACAGGTTAAGCAACTCCATATCTCACACAGATACTAGCTAAGGGTTAATGAGAGGATTTGTACAGCATAGAAGTATTCTCATTTATTATTAACCTTCCCCATACAAAGTTCAGAAGTAAAAAAAAAGCAAACATTACTGAGGATATTGTTAGCAAAACAAAAAGCCAACCTTTGGAATTTCAGGGGCTCTGCTTCTTCCAAGAGATGGTTCAGAAACCTCATGGTAGCTAATGTATGCAAGAACTATTGTCCTGATCTTGAGGTACTGATCTGGTTTTGCAGCATCAGTTTAGTTTAGGCTACTGAACATTGAAATACTTCTACCACCCATAGAATGTCCTAGGTTCAACTCACAGTTCATCCAGTTAAGATAAACAAGGCTGCAGAGGGCACATAATACTGGGCTGGAATAAATGTTTGGGCTGGATACTGGGCTGGAATAAATGTTTGGGCTGGATACTGGGCTGGAATAAATGTTTGGACCAGATATTGAGTAATGATGAATATTAGTACTATTAACAGTAGATGATCACACTATCAGGAATTTAATTCTATCTGACATTATGAGTAGAAAGATATCCCATACTATCAATTCTAACACTAGACACTAAAAGTTACAGGAAACAATTTTTTACAGGAAGGAAATAACTTTCTGCTTTTTCTTTCACAGGAGGACATCTCACAGGAGCCATATTTAACCCAGCTCTGGCTTTTTCTTTGCACATAAGTTGTTTCGCTGAGCCTGATAAATTTTGGAATTATTTATTGGTATACTGGGTTGCACCATGCATAGGTAAGTATATTTATATTTTATTTTATTTTATTAGGATGAGCTAGTACTCCTAACTAAGGATATAGAGCAGGCATATTCAAACTTGGCCCTCCAGATGTTTTTCGGACTACAATTCCCATCATCCCTGACCACTGGTCCTGTTAGCTAGGGATCATGGGAGTTGTAGTCCCAAAACATCTGGACGGCTGAGTTTGCCTATGCCTAATATGGCCTTCACTAGAATACTGCTTTGGTTAAGTATGGCAGCCTCTTAAGTTTGGCGTACATTTTATGTCTGCTGCCTGAAAAAACAGCTTCCCAACACTTGCTTGAGGAAGTCCTATAGCCACATCAGTGATCTGTTGTTAATAAATGATTAACAGCATGTTTGGTGTTAGAGAAAGGCTGGTCAAGGATCCTACTCTTCCCCGGGAGCCCTTGGAAATAGTGGTCCATATGTATTGTTTGGGGCTACCATCTTTCAAATTAGTTCACAGTGGCGTTTGCCTTTGTGTGTGTGATGAGCAATTTAATCAGCTCTGTTGTTGCCAAGACAGTTGCGGATTATGTACATAAGTGGTAAACTGTGTTCACATAAGACTATTTAAACACCACACAATTCCCCCTCATGGGCAGACATATGTGAGTAGATAAGCTTGGTTTCCAGCATGTGAGTTCATGTAAAAAATTAAACATAACCACCAGCTATTTCCAACACACCCTTCAAACTGTTATGCAAGTGCTCCAAAATGCCAGCAACATTTTACTTCCAGAAAGGCTATTGTCGTCATGGCCATATGCACAGACACTTCTGAGGTTCAATAATATATTTTTACACAAAAGAGGAAGGTTGATAGCCTGACACCACTCTCCACTGCATGCTTTCCAGTTTGCCTTCTTCCCTTATGCAGTCTTCAGACACTACCTTAAAGCATGTTTATGTTTTCATCATTTCAGGGTCCGTGCTGGTGTTTTTGGTGTGGGATGAAATCCTTCCTTTGCTACACAGACAACGGTAAAATGGTAAAGCAAGGTGATGTTCAAAAGATTCTGTTAAAAATGGGTGTGAAGAGACTGGACATTAGAATCACTTTGGCAACTTTCACGTGATTCTTTGGGGAGTACAGGACTCTACAACACAGTATTTATCTGACTTGTCAAAAGCAGAGCCATGCATTTCAAAACTGGAAGAATTTGTTAACGTAATGTTGTTTTTTTGTAAAAAAAAGTCTTCTGCATCAAAATAGTTATAAGAAAAATAGAGAACACTTCTGGTAACCGGATGCCTGCTTCACTTCTGCTTGTGTAATTTAGGCAAGCTTCTTTTACAAAAATTCACCTCACTTGAACCTGCCTCAAGTGACTTACCTTGCACCTTTTATTATCCAGCCTCCATTCCAATTCAAGCCTGCATCTACAGCCACAGAAGTGCACTTTAAGGGAAGGAGGGGGGAAACAGTATCCAAAAGTTGACACACTTTCAATATTAAGGCAAGTGTGCAAAAGTGAGAGGTGGACACAGTACAAAATGTTTTACTAAGGCTCATGTTAAGTAGTTCTGGATCTGCAACAGGGAGATTCCTCTATGTGCCAGACAAATAATTTAAGTCGCTACAATTTTAAGATGCTTGTTAGGAAGCAAGCAATGTTAACCCTAGCCAACGTTCACTGATACCTGTTTACAAAAGCCATTTAGAGCACCGTATGTTTCAGGCATCTCGTGTGCCACAGTAACAGAATTGTTCTAATGGCACAGACTCAGCAGGCAAGGACCAAAAACGCAGAAAGCAGGCCGAGGACAGAAAGTTTATGTCTCTTGGTAATCTCTTTATATTTCCATTTTTTAAGAATGAAGTTATTTGGAACTATGCATCACAAAAGACAGCCAGACTTTTTATCTGTTAATTGGTTTCACAAATGTAGCCAGGATTTTGCGCTTCAGTAAAAACCTTTAATGAGGAATTTGCATAAAATACTGGAACAGAACTGAAGGTAGCGAACACTAGGTTTTTGATTAGCAACACAAATCTACTATATTAATTCACATCCAACTTTTTTTTAAAAAATAATTTCAGCAGCCAACTTTTGCTGTATGCTGCTGTTTTGCCTACAATCAAGATCCATGTTTCCCCTTACCCATGACAGCCTTTCCCCACCATCCGGTTCTTAAGTCTGTGCTCACATTTAGGAATCTTGAAGGACTTATGTCAATAAACACTACAGTTCTGACCTATTCTCAGCTCACAGAAGCATGCTCTAAAAATCCCAAACTCATCTGAAATGACAGCTGTCAGGAATACCTGTTAAAAAAATTAAATCTAACAATGTTTGGTGGGAGGAACTGTTATTCTGGAGGGTCCACTTTTATGTTGAAATGAGCTTTGTTCTTAGCTGATCTCTAATCTCAAACCAAAGCTTTGCGATGATGTAAGGTGAAGCTTTAGGAAGAATGGCGGAGTTCATGTGTCAAACCTTTACAGATTTGGTATTTATCAGTTTTTCCTGTAAAGTATTAAACCTCCCTGTTCTGCAAAAACTTCTGAAACTGACACTGTTTAACAGCTGTGCTGTGGAAACGAACTGTGGAAATAAGGTACCAAGTTGCCTCTATGGCAAAAGAAACACAAAAGATCTCAGTGTCTTCAGTTCTAAGCCCTACATTAGTTGGCTCAGAACCTGTGACCCTGGATCTCAGTCCACTGAACTCATTTGAGTTACACAACCGTATTGAATGGAATTTGGGCACCGTGGAAATGCTGCCTGGAAAATAACTGGAGCCTAATTAAGTAGCTACTACTTAAGGACAAAATGTTGACGTCTTTTTGAAATTGTAGGAAATGGGTATATTTTCTTCACAATAAAAGAAAAGCCTTTTATTCTTTCCCCTGCTGTATGTTTCTTTTTTTTGAGCCTTTAAACATCACAGTATTAATTTCACAATTTAGAGCAAACTTCATAATCCTGTTTTCCTTCTTTCCAAATCAAAAGTGAATCTTATTTAGAAGGCATTTCTAACTACTGCTCCAGGAGAAACAGTGTTAAGAAACATTTTCTATGCAGTTCAAAATTGATCGCTCTGAAGTTGGGGAGCTCAACCATCATTATAGCTAAGTGAAACTTTTTTTAAAAAAAATGAAGAAACTGTTCCTAGTTCTTGAAACAGTGTCAAATCATAAGGAGAGACAGAGCCAATATGAAATGCAAGTAAGCTGTCAGAAACCAAGAGGACACTACTAACCAGAAGCCCTGTGCTGACATTTAAATTCTCATGCAGGTATTTTCAACTTTTTCACTTTTAACCCAAATATGCATTTGGGAACCCACTTCTTACCATATATATGCCCGGTGGTGGTGCTCCTGTTGCTACCCACTTGGGATCAGGCTGTGATCTTCTAGTCTAATGGATCCTGATCCTCCAACTGAAGACTAGTGTGTTAGGGAATTAAAATTGCCCCTTCCCATGCCTGCCTGCCATTCAGTATGAGGAACTTCACATTTGCAATATAGGATAACTCGGAGAGAGTCCAATATGTGTGAACTGTACACCACACAATTCAAGAAGTATAAATTAGGCAAATAGAGCTCCACGTTTGCAAGCCCCCAGGCAGATGTGTGCATCAGGAGGGCTAAGTACAACGTAAGAGGAGCCTTGCTAGATCAGTGCAGTGGCCAATCTAGTCCAGCATTCTGTCCTCGCAGTGGCCAACCAGGTGCCCAATGGGAAACCCGTATTCAGGATCTGAGTACAAGAACACTCTTTATTTGTGATTTGCAGCAGCTGCCAATGGAAGCAGAACCAAGTGTCATCTTCTAGGAATTAGTCTAATCTACCACTACACCTTGTGGAAGCAAATTCGACAGTTCAGCTACGTGCTGTGTGAAGTAGTACTTCCTTTTGTCTGTGCTGCGTCTTCAGACATTCAGCTTCATTGGCTGGCCCCAAATTCTCCACACTGTGCATCATTTTATATACCTATATCATGTCTGCTTGTCATCTTCTGCAACAGAATGGAACCCTTGAGCCCAGGAAGACACATGAAGCACTAGAAAGGAGAACTAGCCAAACCTTGAATTTGAAAAAAAAGTTTCCTGTGACACAGAAAGAATGTACAAAAAGGTAGTCTGTAAGATACAAAAATTATATTTATTGAACCATTTTATTTATAACAAAAACGTAAGAAGTTTACCATCTGGGGGCAATACAGATGCCATCCCGACGCCAAACCGGGCCACTAAAACCACGAGAAAGCAAGAGCGTCCAATGGAATGAGCCAATCCCTTGCAGGGTTTTTACAATTTCTTTGTTTCTGCGGCCCCACCGTACCTCTTGCCTCTTTAGCTAAACCAAAGTTAACGCTCATGTCAGACATCGTCAGCTGCGGATAAACAGGCACAAAAATATGGGGGAAATTCTAGGACAATCTAGAATTCTGTTCTAAGTACAACTTTATTCTTTAATCTCTATCATTTCTGTAAAGGCTTTCCAGCAATAACCCATGATTAATCCCTCCTTTCAAACCCAAGGTATTATACTTTTCTCAAGTTCTTATGTTTTTTAAAAAAGCCAGCCCCACAGTGTCAAATCCTGTTTTATATCAGCACATCTATAAAAGCATTTACAGACCTAAATACCCATATTTAGGTCAATAATACCGAAAGGGCAATTCCTGATATAACATCTTCAAGCTTGGAGAGCCTGTTCTGAAAATGCAGAGAGAAGAATCTGGAAAACAGACAAGACATGGATGGGTTCAGCAGTGGGAACTTCTTTTTGGTTTACAGAAAGAAGGAAGCATAGGGCAGAGAGCAAAGCTGCTACAACGCACCAGGGACCTCTTGGCATGGTTTTGAGCCAGAGCTGTTCTGGTGAGCACCGGAAAACCCACAATTATGTACAAAGAGAACTTAAATACTAGGCTGTGTGATGGCCAGTGTTTATTTTAACTGGCTTTATAGACTTGGCAGGGAGTAGCAGGAGGACAAAAAGCAGTAACAAAAGGTATATGGGTGTAGCACAGGGTGGGGAAGACAATGGAACACAGCCGGAGTGGGAGAAACAATGCCATAAATGATATTTTATGAGTTGGTGTTAACGTATTTCACCACATAATTATCGCATAGTAGTCGCACCCTGTTTTCTCACTCCAAAAATTATATTTCATTGCGTAATTGTCGCATGGAATATTTTGAGGATCTGCTAGGACTCAGGCCCCCCTTCCTTTCCTCTTCCAGACACAGGCACTCCTGCTCCCCTCGCAAACTTGGCCATGAGCTCCCAGGCTGTCTTGGCCTCTTCCCTGGGCTTAGCCAACTTGTAGCGAACAGTCCGCCATTGCCAACAGGCACAGAGCAGTGCCAAGGCTGTCTGCTGCTGCTGCCATGCCCCCAGTGCTCTGCAGCAGCACCAGGCAGCCCCACTTTGCAAGGCGAAGATGGGGTGGCTTGCATCGTGTACCTTGTGGAGCTGCGGCTGCCGGATGCTGGAAGCAGAAGAAGTCAGTCCCTCTACTCTCAGCGCTTGGCGGCAACAACAGGCAGCCCTGGCTCAGCCAAGTTAATGGAGGCAGTGGCAGAGAACGACCCCTTCCTCCATCTCCGCCCCAGCAGAGGGCACGTGGCCTGGGGCGGGGGCCTCGACAGGACAGGAGGCTGAGCCGCTCATGCAGTCCCCAAACCCCTCTTGGAAAGCCGGCACTCTGACACAGGCTTCACATAATGGTCACACCCCACTTTTTGGAAAAGTGCCCTTGGCATAAAATCTGTGGCAATTATGTGGTGAAATACGGTACTGTATATAAAAGTTTCACCTTCCTTGTTTTGTCCTCATACATTTGTTATGAACCTCCCCATGAGATAGGCGAGGCAGAGAGACAACAACTAGCCCAAGGTCACCTGGTGAGCTTCATGGCACATTTTTGCTTTATTGTGGTTTTTACTTTTGCACTCTAACCTGTGATAGTTTTGTGATAATGTGGGGTACACATCACCTAGATAAAACCCACAAACCATCCTCAGGGATCTAAATTCTGAGACCGGATATCTCAGATACTGCACAGAGAGAATTAGCTCAAAAGTCACCATGCCCTTATAATGTAGCATTTAACACATGAAAACTTTTATTAGTTAAAAGGAGGTTTTTAAAAAATTAAGTCTGCTTTATATGCTGTTTGAGCATAGGGTGAACTGGTGGGGCGAAATCTAAGCAAGCTGGGTATTTTTCAGCAAGTTAATGAATTAGAAGGATCAGGAAAACCAAACTGCCTTATATGGAAGGGAGAGGAAATTAAGATGGCAAACCTTACAGCAGCCCACACCCTCCTCAGTGCTCAACATCTGCGTCTTCAAACTGCCCAGCAACTGCTGGGGATGCATCCACCTCCATTCCATCTAGAAGCAAAGGAAGAAACGGACTGAAACCTTTGGAGACATGAAGGGAGACTACAAAGCAACTAGTGTCCTATGCTGCAAAGACAAGGCTGGCTTGAGCATCATAAAATCGAAGGAAGAACCAGAAAGGATATTGTCCAAGCCTGCCCTCCACCACCTTGGCACAGTACCTGGCCACAGATCAAAACAATCAATAAAAGCAAGAGAGGAGAAGCTACAAAGTACCTACATAAGAGACTTCACTCTTCTAAAGCATGATCAGATCCAGTCCCCGGGAGCTCAAAGTAACCATTTCTTTATTTTAAAAACTTACAAAAATACTACAAACAAGCGAACATACCCAATTGGATAAAGAAAGTGCTTCGTGTCATTAAAAAAAGGAGATTATTGTAATACACCATAAATCTCACACACTATTGTCATGCCCAGTCTTGGCAGGATTACCTAAGAGTGTTTTTCCAAATAAGTCTGTGTGCGGGAGGATGAAGGATGAACAGGTGGGATTCAGACTCTGTGCTTTTAAAAATGCTAGCAGAGGCAGCCTGGGATGCAGCAAAACCTGAAGGCAGCCAGTCCTTTAACTGGAGCCGATACAGGCAACAGCCCCGCTACACAGCCATGGTGCACGGACAGCTTAGCCAACTCTGAGCTCAAGCCTCAACAAGCTCCTTTCAAATAAATAAATAAATGATAACAATCATGTATTATTTATAACCCACCCATCTGGCTGGGCCACTCTGGGCAGCTTCCAACCAAATATTAAAAACACAATACAGCATTAAACATTAAAAAAACTTCCCTAAACAGGGCTGCCTTCAGATGTCTTCTAAACATAAGATAGTTGCTTATTGCCTTGACATCTGTTGGGAGGGCATTCCACTACCAAGAAGGCCATCTGCCTGGTTCCCTGTAACCTCACTTCTCACAGTGAGGGAACCACCAGAAGGCCCTCGGCACTGGACCGAGGCAAAATTCAACCCATTGGCTCCAATGTGGTTATAAGGAACTTACTTTACCTTGTAATAATACCAGGCTGCAGGGAGAGGAATAAGCTGCACATCCAACTGAGCGTTCACAGAGCAGCGGGCGATTAAAACTCACCTTCGAAGTCTCTGATGGAATCTTCTGTCCGTACCCCAGCCATGTGATACTGAGTGCTTATAGACTGTGCCAGCATGCCCTCCAGCCTCTCCAGCGTAGCCTGACCCTCAGCAGTTAAACGCGACAGGCCTTCTTCGTAAGTGTAGAAGGATGGGATGTCACCTTGGCCAATTTCTGCAACAAACAAATAAAACCCAAATTGCTAGCTAACATTAGAACAGATAGGTGCATAAGATATAAGGTAAAGGGACTCCTGACCATTAGGTCCAGTCGTGACCGACTCTGGGGTTGCAGCGCTCATCTCACTTTATTGGCTGAGGGAGCCGGCGTACAGCTTCCGGGTCATGTGACCAGCATGACTAAGCCGCTTCTGGCGAACCAGAGCAGCGCATGGAAACACCGCTTACCTTCCCGCCGGAGCGGTACCTATTTATCTACTTGCACTTTGACGTGCTTTCGAACTGCTAGGTTGGCAGGAGCAGGGACCGAGCAACGGGAGCGCACCCCGTAGCTGCCATTAATTTATCTTGGAGAAAAAATCTTTCCAACAGCTACTTCAGTAATATAATTAATGCTAAGTGTCAAATGTCCAATTGTTTGCATTATGTATGTGTATTTACTGAACTTCCCATTCCTCATGCTAAATTATTTTTGCAACTGTTATAAACCACTTTGTGCTGTAGGGAGTCCAGCAGCATATAATTCTACTCGTTCAAAGCTAGTTTTGCCTAATTTTTCATCTTTGGAGGCACACAAAGCTGACCAAAATTGTGGTCTATTCTATGCCATTTGGACGTTCTCTGAAAATTAAGGGAACCCACCACAGCCCTCTTACCGTGGGCTTCCACGTCGTATTCCTCACCCTCGTAATCGTTGTCAGAGTCTTCATCTTCAGGATCAGGGTGCAGGGCTTGGCATTCACACATGGCAGAGAACATGGCTTCCACTGGGGAAAAACACACACGGAGAAATGCACAAATTGTTCACTGGCAATCAAATAAAATGGACATGGACGAATAAGAACATAAGAGCCCTGCTGGATCAGACCAATGGCCCACCTTTAAAGCCCTTCACGGCCTGGGACCCTCGTACCTACAGGACCACCCCTCCTGGTATGCCCCACGGAGGACCTTAAGGTCCATAAATAGCAACACCCTAGAGGTCCCTAAGGCAGTCAGATTAGCCTCAACCAGAGCCAGGGCCCTTTCAACACGGGCTCCGGCCTGGTGGAACGCTCTGTCTCATGAGACCAGGGCCCTGCGGGATCTGATTTCTTTCTGAAGGGCCTGTAAGACAGAGTTGTTCCGCCTGGCCTTTGGCTTAGAATCTTTTTCCTTTCTCATCCTGTGAAGAGGCTGCATCCTAATGTTTTAATGTTGTATTTTAATCTTGTTTTTTAAATTGTATTTTAATCAACATGTTTTTATTATTGGTTGTTAGCTGCCCTGAGCCCGGTCTTGGCTGGGGAGGGTGGGGTATAAATAAAAATTATTATTATCATCATCATCTTGTCCAGCACCCTGTTCTCACAGTGGCCAACCACTGCCTCAGTGGGAAGCTCATAAGCAGAACCTTGCAAGCACAAACAAAGCAGAATAGCTAGCAAACAATCTGAAGGAACTACTCAAGATTCATTCAGCTGGCCGCACCCACAAGTCAACGGCGGATGTTATACGTAGCCCTCTGGCTGGATTAAGCTTCTGTTGAGATACTCCTGATAGGAGCAAGTTATGCTGGAATGAGGGATGGTGCTCACATCCACAGGTGCCACATTCCAACACTTGCTGTGCAGAGCAAGGTTGCCTCTGGAAGTAAATTGGTAATCCCAGGTTTTGCTCCACCATCCTGAGTGCAGAGGCAATCCCACTTCACAACAGCAACCTGGGCACCATTATTCTAGCCATGGAAGCTGTGCTGTTCTTCCTACTTACAGGCTGATTTGTCGCTGGGTACAAATCTGAATTCTGAAATGGGCTCAAGATCATCGTTGCTGCCATCCTCCTCCTCCTCTTCCTCCTCCTCCTCTTTTTCTCCCATGCCATCTTCTTTTGATTCTTCTGCTAAGGAATTCAAACACAGTTGTGTTATCAAGTAATCTGAAATAATGCTAACTGAAAAATGATCCATATCATTTTAAATATTTGAAAGCAGTTAATCAGAGTAGAAACATCAGCTGCACAGGCCTGGAAATTTGCACAGCCTGCTTCTTTCTGCTGGCTACCATAAAGAACATGGAACTACAGTGGTGCCCCGCAAGACGAATGCCTCACAAGACGAAAAACCCACTAAACGAAAGGGTTTCCCATTTTTGAGTTGCTTCGCAAGACGATTTTCCCTATGGGCTTGCTTCGCAAGACAAAAACGTCTTGCGAGTCTTGCGATTTTTTTCCGCTCCCCCCCCCTTTTCTAAGCCGCTAATAGCCTTTTAGCCGCTAAGCCTTTAATAGCCGCTAAGACGCTAATAGCGCTAATCCGCTAATAGGGTTGCTTCGCAAGACGAAAAAACCGCTAGACAAAGAGACTCGCGGAACGGATTATTTTCATCTTGCGAGGCACCACTGTATGAAATTCTTGACCAAGAACACTGGAAACATGATTTAGCAGCCCTGGGCTTGTGAGATTTCACAAGGCACTATGAACATGACAAGAACCATGAGGTCTAGAAACTTATTGTGGGTTTTTTATTTAAAAAATAGAAACTAATTCACCCCAGGAAACTGAATTCTGAAGCAAATGCCACACTCCATGCTAAGCATTCTCTACTTCTGAGCTGCAGGATGAGAAGTGAGTGAATTTTCTAAGAGTTGTCATAAGCACCGGAGGAGATACTATTGAACACTCACAAGGGGAGGGGGGGGGATGTTGTCTTTCATGGGTTATTTCCTCAAGTGTCCAGTGCTGCTTTAAAAAAAGATGAAGAACTTTTAACACTAAGCCAACAAAAGCCTGGAATAGCTAGATGCTTGTAAACAGCTTAGCAGTTTTACTACAATCAAGTGGTATATAGATTTTGATAATAAATTAATAAATGTTAAGGCCTATGCTACTTACTTTCCTTCCTTTTAGTTATATTTATCTGCCATCAAACTGGTTCCATGAAAGGAAGACATTGTGCCACTTTACTCTCACAACAACCTTGCAAGGGAAGCTAGGCTGAAACCTCATGGCTTGCCCACGGCCACCCAGCGAACTTCATGATGCAGCAGAGATTTGAACCCAATGCCTTGGCCACTTCACTAGACCGTCTCTCTTCCGTACCTTCAAACTTTGCATTTACCATGACGTACAAATGCTCCCACGGATAGGCATTCAGATCCCTGGAGATGGCATGCAAGCTTATGATGGGATAGTCCAACGAGAACCCGAGGCCTGAAGTCTCTATCCATGACAGGCGGCTGGTGGAGGAGGAAACCCAAAGAAAACGAAAGTAGTTTTAGTTATGTCACAGAGGAGCTCCATTCTTCTTCCAAGCCAGGTCCTTACTATGGACCACCAGTGTCCTAAGAGAATGAGGAATTAAGTAGGGGTGGGAAACCTCAGGCACGAGGGCCAAATCATCTCTCTCTCTGGCCCTTGGAGTTCTCCCCAGACCACATCCCACACTGCCTCCGCTTTGCCACCCAAGTCTTCTTGCTGTCAGGACTCAGTCCTTGAACACTGATAAGGTCTATTCCTTGCCAGGGTGGAGGACAAAGGGATGTGTAAGATATCATTGCTGCCCAATCACAGCTGTCCTAAAATCCTGGATTTCTCCATTGTCCTATTTGAGCAGCTCCCACCTGGGTGCAGAAGGGAGGGCTTAAACTTAGGGAATCAGAAGTCAGGCAGATGGTCAAAGTCCTGAAATTCAGCCTACTGAAGACTGGGGGCAGCCGAACTATAAAATGTTGAAAGTGCTAGTGAAGGAAAAAGGTCACAGCATGTGTCTGACAGTTTATGGTATCCTGGTTAATAAACCTACCCCATACAGTGGTACCTCTGGTTACGTACTTAATTCATTCCGGAGGTCCATACTTAACCTGAAACTGTTCTTAACCTGAAGCACCACTTTAGCTAATGGGGCCTCCTGCTGCTGCCGCCAGAGCACGATTTCTGTTCTCATGCTGAAGCAAAGTTCTTAACCCGAGGTACTATTTCTGGGTTAGCGGAGTCTGTAACCTGAAGCGTATGTAACCCGAGGTACCACTGTACTATTCCCTTTCCCATACACTAGCAATGAACACTCAGGTTCAGAGATGACGCCCACAGCCATCCCAAAAGACCACAACAGGTAAAGGTTTAAGGAGGATAGGATGGAGACATTCTGTTGCACACCCCCAGCTGTTGTCTCTTAACACTGGTAATATCTCAGCTGAACTGGCTGGGGCTGATGGGAGCTTCTAGAGGGCACCAGATTGGGTAAGGTGAAAATAGCAGTATTCATTAGGTTCCAAAGCTATTGCCCACCCAAACCCCAACAGGAACAAACTTAATTTTGTGTCAGCCAAGGATGCGGCATCAAGTACCCCAGACCATGTATGCCCTGCGATCTAGCATCCAATATTCCCAGCCTCCTTGGACCTGCCAAATCCTAGGCATGGGTATCAGGATATTTTTAACTCTGCACCATTATTGAAGGATGAGCCCTACTGGACCAAACCAAAAGTCTAGGTGGGGAACTAGGAGATTCAAAACCGAGGCATGAAGGGCACTCATCTCTTATTGTTTGTGTCTCATTTTCTGGTATATATTGTCCAGCTATTTTGAACCCTTTCCCTCCGCACGGTGTGTTTCCAAAAACCATTGTTTGTAATAGATATTTTGTATTTATATATAATTTTATTTCTATTAACGGCGGTTTGAGGCATTATTACTGTTGCTCCTCCACCCCCACTTTTTTTAGCTGTTCTTATTTTCGTCTGTAAGCAGCAATGACTCCCCGTCAGGGGAAAATGCGGGGTATAAAGAACCACATGCATTAATCGCAACGATATTCCTACATGTAAGCAAGAAAGAGTGCATTTGATCCACGTTCCCGGGCCAGCTAAATCCAGGAAGGCTCCCCCGTGAAGAAAAAAAAACAAGAATAACGGGCCTCTCTCGTCCGCCCCCGTGAGTTTCTTCAGCCGCCTTTCTCTGTTTACCCCCCCCCCCGCCTTGTGACAGGGAGTTCCGCAGGCGAAGCCCCTGAAGCCTCCTCGCAGAGGCCGGCCTCTCTCTCTCTCTCTCACCTCTCGGCGATGTAGAGGCTCCCGGTGCCCAGGCCTCGTCCCCCCAGCACGGCCTCCGTGTCGGGCTGCCGAAGCCGGACCCCCTCGGTAGGCGCCGCGAGAGGCTGCAGGAAGCTCATGGCAACGGCGGCGGCGTCAGGGCGGAGATCCTCCCGGCGCCTCTTCGCGCTTACCGCGTCTAGAAAGCGAAGGGGGGGAAGGGGGAAGCAAGGAAACAGGAAGCGCGCGCGCGCAGATGCCCCCGAATCGACCCGGAAGCGCTCTCAACCGCCCCGTCACCATAGAGACGCGAAGCCCCGCCTCCGCGTCTCTATGGTTGCCATCACGTGACCGTCCCCGCTCGCGCGGGGAGGAGGGGGTGGGCGCCATGTTGGAATAAACACCTCAGAAAATATATTTTTAAAAGGCGCGACGGCGGATAAATAAACCACACAGTGACGAAAGGGGTGTGTGGCCCGTTCCCATTTGCCTCCCGTCGATGCTTAAGGGACTGGCCGCCCTCCCAGGCTGAGAACTGAGGGAAGGCCACACCTGGGCGGGGCCTCCCGGGAGCGGCGTTGGACTCTGACTCCCGTCATCCTCAGCGAGCGCGGCCGGCCGCCAGGGATGACGGGAACTGTAGTCCCGCCGCACCTGAAGCCGGCATCCGCCAAACGGCCCTCTGGGTGTTTTGGGACTACAGCTCCCATCATCCCTAGCTAACAGGACCAGTGGTCAAGGATGATGGGACTTGTAGTCTCAAAACATCTGGAGGGCCGAGTTTGGGGATACCTGGCCTGAAGGGTTATGGCCGCTGGGAGTTGCAGAGGCCGAATTGTTTGGGGCCAATGCCAAGTTATTTTGTGGGAAGGGTGCATGCGCTGCCTGCTGCAAACCAACCTTGCGGTGTAGGGCGGTTTGGGGTTGCAGGTAACACAGGGGCTCAAGGAAGCTGGGCTTTTCGAAAGCCAATTCAAGGCACAGGGCACCCCAGTATACGTTGCAACAAAACAAAATATAAAATAAATAAACTAGACATCCCTGCCAACACTTCTTGGGACCTAATCTAGACCTCTCCTACATTACCAGTTCTCTCTCTTTTTTAAAGAAAATAGTATTCATTTCAGGTTCTCACACTTCCTACTGCAGCTAAATTAAAATTGGGTAAAACTGCAGCACCTCCACCTGACTTACAAATGGTCAATGATGATAATAATAAAACATTTTTAAAAACTTCCTTCAGCAGGGTTGCCTTCAATAAACAAACACTGGTTTATATAACTTTAAAATCCATTGGAAGCCCCCCAAACCTCACCTGGATCTCTCCACATTTTAGTTCTTACCTACACATTACATCCTTTTACATTTCCTTTTTTTGAGGTCTTTCTGTTGATCTCTGTTCAGCTCTCTTGATTTTGATTTTCAAAAGCCATCTATCAATCTGTCCGTCTGGAGTAAAATTAGTGAATCTGATTTAACCGTTATTCTCGTGGTACCTGCCATCTTCCACGATGCCATGAAAGTCTCTCACACTTTCTCTG
This sequence comes from Podarcis muralis, assembly GCF_964188315.1. Lineage (NCBI taxonomy): Eukaryota > Metazoa > Chordata > Lepidosauria > Squamata > Lacertidae > Podarcis > Podarcis muralis. The sequence continues at coordinate 10,935,440 of NC_135658.1, forward strand.
TACATCAACTTATTTAAATGGTTTTTTTTATTATGACAATTTACATGTCATATTTATATGAAAGAAATGACAGTAGATATTATAAACAAAACCAAAAAAAAACATTATGAAAGAAAAAAAAAGTTACACAATTAGGCCTCCGAGCTAGAAAAAGGCTGCAGGCCCGGCTTATACACAAAGAGCTCTGACCAGACCGTAGTGAGACGACATTGAACATTTCAATAACAAAAATATTGGCACCAGCCGTAACATTTTTTTTTTAAACTTCATTTACAAGGAATACAGTATTTAAACAGTCATGTACTGCAAAGCTAAAAACACCAGCTGTTAGTCAACTGCAGTTAACCACTTTTGAGCGTTGAGGGCACGGGGAACTCTCCATTTCAAGTTAAGTTTTCCATGCAAGTGAGTTTACTGAGGGTTTTTTTTTTTTGGGGGGGGGGGAGTTGGAAACGGAAAGAGGAAAGAGAGAAAGCAACCCAGGATTTATGTACAACAATGAAGACACTTCCAGTTCTTTCCCCAAGGTATTCACTTCCCCCTCTAAGTGGCCACTTCAAATGCAACATTCTTTAAAGGAACAAAAAGCATGGAAATGATCTTCGCAAGGGAAAATACACGTGCACCATCACTTCTCAAGCGCAAAGCAGATTTTGCCAATAATGCACTGGGCTGGAAAATGTGCTTCCTGATCTGTCTTCTCAGACCAAACAATTGCAGCAACTATGCAGGTTTTGTCATGAAGCAGCCTTAAAATGCACAGGCCACACATAAAAACCCCAGTGTCCTTTCAAAATGCAAGCAATTCATGATTTATTTATTTTTTACTAAACACCGTGTACAATAATTTGTTTTAGCAGAGACTGGCCAAAGCACGTCCCCCCCCCCCCAAATTTACCAATATTACTTTTATAGTGAATGGGGTGTGGGAAGGAAAAAGGTTAAAGGTGAGAAAATTCTGGCCATGCTCTCTGCTCCCAAAGGATGCCGTCTCCACTGCTCAGCTTCAGTGCAGCTCTGCTAAATTAAGGGAGACATCAGAGAGGAGCCTTGGCAGATTGCATTTAACCCAAGATGTAAGCATTTGGGCTGGGCGGGTGCAAAGAAGAAAGAGGCTCCGATTCAATGGCGAAGGTCAAGATTGAGAAAGCTCCAATTTTAAAATACAATGAAACGGCCCTGCGCTAGAAAATTACTTTGCCAGGCTGATCAGTGCACACATGGCTCCAAGCCAGACCTGTGAGCTGCACCAACACACACACCTTGTAACATTTGCAGAAGCCCAATCGGTACAAGTCCTCAAAAGAAGAGAAGGGGCTGCATAAATTGAACCTCCTTCACTGTACAAAGGCGCACACTCCTTTCCCCACAAGGAAAAGGTGCAGGCATGGGAAGTATGAGACGCTGTCCCCTGGGGGTACAGACAGAGCACAAATAATATAGAGTAGTTTGCAAGACTTGTCTGAAAAACGTCACCTAGTTTTTAATTTTATTTCCCCCCCAAAAATAAAGAGTATTGAAGCAACAGTTCACTAGCGCAATAATGGGGAACTGGTGGCCCCGCAGAGACAACTAGACTACAGCTCCCATAATCCTTCACCACTGGCCATGCTGGCTGAAAAACAAAGATGGGAATTTGTGTCCAACAAGATGTTCCCCACCCCTGCCTAGCAGATATCTGCACAAGATCTACTGAACTGTGTACAAGACAATGAGCAGCAGGCAAAAGCTATGCCACCAACCAGCCACCTTTTGCCTGACGTGGCTTTTCCTCGTGGAACAAAGAGGCAAATTTCTGTAGAGAAGAGCTAATAAACTGGCCGACGGCTCGCTGCCCACCCCCTGAAACAAAAGTCGTATCTATGCAAGGGGAAGATGCAACGCTTTAATTGACGTTGCATTACATGCCGGGCAAGATTTGCAAAGTTGGTGTACAGTAGCAAAAGGGGAAACAAAAAAAGGCAGAGCATTTCTATGAGGGCTTGGCTTTGCTATCATGTCAAAACTTTAGTCCTGGTTAGGAAGACAAGTATCTGCCTCTCACAGTTACACGACAAGCCAACAGCAAAGGCTTACTGTCCCCTGTCTAAGGGAGAAACCTCACTCCCTTAGAACACATTGGTGGTGAAGTTAGTGTGCCAGAGTGAGGCCCCACCAACGCTGCCCCACTGCCCTTTCGGCCAGAATATGTACCCAATAATATTGCTGGGGGAGAGGCTCCACAAAAATGCATGCAATTGTCTTATGGTAAAAGAGAATGAAATGTTAAGCTACAGACGGGGATGCTCCCGTTTGAGAACTAAAATCAGTCTGCAAGATGCATCCCTTCCTCACCTCGGTGAAACTTGACAATGCAGGAAGCGCGATCAAGTATAAGCAAACACGTACACAAGCGGGCAAAGGCACACAGGCAGAACCCAGCTCATGGTATATACCTGAATTCACCATGGGAGCCAAGCGCCTGCTATTCTGTGCGGTATATCCTTGCAGGTGTGTGTTACCTTTGTTCCTAGATTGATCTCTCTCGGGAATTTTGCATTTCGTCACCACTGCTGAAGTCCCTGGAGCAGCCGACAAAACAGCACAGGCTCCCCTACCCTGACTGGGCACTGACTTAAATGAAATGGCTCACTAGTTGATTAAACTGGGCTCAGTGAGGAGAGGAGAGAAGGAGAGGGAGACTGCGGACAGGAGGAGTGCAGGATCACGAAACTAGGGTTATGGGCTGACCAAATAATATTTCAGCAGATCTTGACTGTCAAGATAGAACCTAATTCCAGACAAGATGATTTCATTTTTGTAAAAAGTGAACTTAAATTCTAGGAACAGGAGGAAGAATGGGAACATTGGGCAAGTGCACAAATCGGGGCAACACCTACGCAAGCATGGGGAAATATTTCTCTGGCTGTAACTAAGAAGGGTTATAAAAATTAATTCTTACTCACAATGCTGGGCAGTGTGGGTGGGAGAGAGAGAGGCACACACTTAAATCCTTGACCGTTTCTGTTCTGACTGCATCAACAACAGGCACAAATATACAGCAGACAAAACAACAAGTTTCTGGCTAGGAAATGCAGGTTTGCTGTTTAATATAGGGCAATGGTAGTGTTGCTAAAGGCCCCCTCGCCACAGCACATGAACAAAACCCGTTATCCCAACAGCAGTTGCTCAAAAGAGAGAAATTTCCATCTAACAAGTAAGAAAACCCATGTAGAATCCCCCAGAATTGCTAGCTTGGATTTCGCAAATCGAGGAACTGCTAAGATCTTCTCTTGTTGCACAGCTTTAATTAGGCCTTTAAATCTTTCACATGCACACGGCATTGCAGAAATCCCAACCCTCGTCGTCTGCTCTGCTTCTCTGCACCCAAAGCCCTGTTTCAATGGTATGCAATTTATGAAACATTCCAAACAGTGCTATTTTAAAGGCAGCTATTTATTGGCTATTTTGTTTGGAGGGCTGACATAATCAAGCCAAGCGAAAGTGCAATGCGATAGTTACATCCGTCCTGAACACTCCCCTGTTGAAATCGAAAGAGGATAGAGTATGCCATTTATGCTGGATAGGTCGCAAAGTTTTAAGGTGGGGGAAGGAAGGAAGGAAGAAAGAAAGAAAGAAAGAAAGAAAGAAAGATAGATTATTACTCCCATAGAGGCAGACATTTCCCACCACACAATACTAAATTAGTTTATTAAAGGCATCCAATTGTCAGGATGCCTTTAACACATTGAGGACCGGTGGAGGGGAGACTCAGATCCTTTAAAAGGTTTTTAAATCAGCCGCATAGATTTAGAAGTCAAGAGATGTTCTGAAATTATGCAGAATTAAGCTGGCAGAATTCTGGACTGCACCACTGCAGACTGCATGCAATGGGTAAGAGTTCTGAATGTTCCTTCATCCTAAAAACAAAAAGAAAACACCATGCAGGGATGCACATTTACTCTGCAGAGGGGGCTTGTTATGTAGGAAAACCTTTAAAAATCATCTCGCTTGCATGCCGTCTCTCAAGTGGTAAAAGTCCAGGTTTCTGTCACCTCCTTCTGCATCACTTTAGGGACAGGCCCAAGCCACATTTCCTTTGGGTAGCTTCCTTCAATGTTTAAAGGTGACTGGTTAAACTCTGCTTGCTTCATAGTAGCAGAGCTGCACCCCAGACATGATTTTTTAAAGGGGGGGATCAAAACATCAATTTCTAGGTTTTTCCAAGAAACCATGGCTAAGCATAGAAACCCCACTGACAAATTCAGTCAAATGTGCCCACACACAGATATTAAAACTGTGACACTCACAGGCGTGCAACAATTTAAAAGACACACATTTAGTACCTGAAAAATCACACACACTGCAGATTTCTCACGTTCAGTTTAACAATACGGTTTGCAGGGCAACACTTTATGCAGGGTAGCAATATGACATGCCCATTGTTTGGTAACATTGATATTTCTAGCTGGGAGGCAGGGAAAAGCCCTTTAACATCTGGATCAGTGGCTTCCGTTTAATCGGGGCTGTGTGTCTGCGACCCTTTCTGATGTGTGCGCACATCTGTATGTGTAGATATATAAACACATCCCCATTTTAAAGTCTCAGAAGCATTTCCCAAGCCGAACACCTGCACACCATGCATTTGAATACGCGGTACCATGGGTCTTGCAACAAGTCTGCCACCATCACAAGGCTAGAATAATATTTCTGCCAGGCATCCCCAAACAAACCCAAGCCAATGGATATAGCAGCATTCAATGGGCCAGCATTCAATGGGCAGCGATTCAATGCTGAGACACACACACACCAAGTTCCCTGGCCTTTGCAAACCTCTGCTTCCTCCTTCCGCTGCCGTGCTTACGTTTGCAAAACAAAACGTATTTATGGTTCCATGATTACAAGTGGGAATGGTGCCATCATTTACATTGTGCATTAGATCAAACAGGACTTACTGGTTCAGCAAGCAATGATCTGGGGGCAACAGGTTTAAGGGGCTGGAATTGGGGCTCCCTACCATTCTCTCTTCAGCCCCCCCCCCCCCCCGGTACTTATGTACTACAGGTTCAGTCTATTCAAGGAGAAGGGATAAAACTGGGATGGAAACTGCGAGTGCAGAATAGAGAAGGCTTATGGTGCTGGACATCCCCCCTGCATGTCTTCACGGAGGAAGTGAGATTGCACACTAATTTGGGAGGGAGGTACGTCCACCCAAACGTAAAAACGAGCCCACAAACGGCCGGATGAAAAAGCAAACCTTAAAGGGAGACCATCTAAATCTGCTCAACAAGCTACAGAACTTAATGCCTCAGCTGTGAGGTGTGGCATAATGATAAACACTGAAGAGCTTTCCAGACATTTTGAATCCTCTGGTCTCTTCCCAAAGGGAAGCATAAATTTAGGAGTTTAAGAAGGGTTTCAATCAATATATTGGGAGAAATTTCCCATTCTTGCTTTGCAAGTCCCGTTGAAAAGGTAAATGAAACAGATCTTAAATCGATAATGATTATTTACCAGTAAGTTATTTTGCAATCCTATGCACACTGATTTGTGATTAAGTCCCACTTTAACTCAGTGGGTCTCGCTTCCAAGAAAACATGCACACATACAGGATATGTGCATCCCTGTCAATTCGAAGTGAATTTATTTGTGAGGAAATATTTCTGATCTTCAGTTGGGGGGGGGGGGAACGACACTACTAGGACTGCCTTTTCCAAATTCAACTAGAATGAACCACTTCCTAAAGAATTAGCAAAACATACGAAGGGTGTTTCACGTATAACATTACTGTTAACACAGTAACACACACATCTGTGCATAGTGAATAGTGTTAATGCAACAGAGTAACACAAAATATCTCCTAAAAAAAGGAGCAGGACTTGCCTTTCAAATTACTGGCCTCCCAGTGACCATTGTTACTTGAATGATTAATTCTTTAAAAAAAATAATGAACCAGACTTTGGACAAATATGCCTTTAAGATCTGTATTTCAGCTTTTCACACTAAGTTGGAGAGATAAATTGGATAACCATTCGTCCACCAATGGCAGCCCAAGAAATGAAACGTAGCAGAGATAAAATTACAAAAAGCATAAGAAGGTGACCTTCCTAGCATCTTAGGGAATGCAAACCTGCAGCGATGAACCATTTGCCTGCCACATTAGTCACTATAAAAATGTTTACCTTTGTTGGTGTGGAAGTCAAATGAGTATTTTACTGTACCCTCTCTGCTACACAAAGATGCATGGGGTTTGCTCTCCGGCCCTCTTACTAAAAACTCACGATGCTGCAGAACGGTGGAAACCCGCCTTGAGAAGAAGAAGCCCTTTTCACCAGTTGGCTTCCTCTCTTCAAATTCTGCTGCCTTTCTACGGTTCAATCTATGTCCATGGGGCGTCATTCATTCTCAATTCACTGCTTGCCTCAAGAGGGCTGATCAAGTCTTCCAACAGCGCAGCTGCGTAGAAAGAGAGCGGCAGTCTTCTACTCAAAAGCCATGAGCACGTTCTGACAACCAGACGAGGCCAGGCAACAGAAAAGACTATTCAACCAGCAGACCTATCAAAACTGATGGGCCCAAGTTAGTCATGTTCACTCATTTCAATGTGTCTACTCCAAGTAAAACTCAACTGACTACCATCCTATGACTCCAGCCGAGAGCTGTTCCCTAAAACGAGACAGATGGGGAGGGGAGTTGTCACTTTGCTTTTTGCAAGAATCTGAAAAATGGGGACAGAAGAGGGAACAAGCCCATGCTCTGATTGGCTCAAAGAAGACCAAGTCTACTTGGTCCTGGTTTTCACTGGAGGGCATCAGACGCAAGTCAATGCAATCACCAAGATTAGCTCTAGCACTAGAATAGCTTCCTAAATTAATAGCCAACAAGCAGAAGTCCTTTTCAAGAGACTCCACCAGAATTTATTTGTGCATGAAGCATCAAATGTGCCTTATACAACACAAACAGTACATATCCAACACTCTCCTTTCTTCCAGGGCAATTCTACTGTCCTACTTGCAAGCCCTCTGCGTGCCTTTCTAGTTTGATACCTCCAACTATTGCCAACATCAGAAGCACTAACACTGCAAACTTAAATCAATAACCGATGCTCTTGCTTCCAGGGGTTCCTGGTGGAGTTCTGAACAATTCTCTCAAACACAATTCCTGAAGTCCATTCAGCAAAGCCAACACAAGCCAAGCTTTCAGTTAGTTCCCTTCATCCTGCTAAGAACAGCTCAAAGTTGCCTCTATGCCACAAATGTCCATTACACGTTACTGGCCAAGCACTTAATACCCACCAGGGCTGGAGAGGTGATGGTACTAAAAACCCAAATGATGTCTTTGGCTTGGTTAGACGAGAACTAGAGAACCACAGTGCAAGTATAAGATGAAGGAGCTCCTTGAGGAGGCTTCTGTTTTCAAGAAGTTGCAGGTACACACACGACACTCTTAAACATCAGTGAAAATTGCAAGGTAGGAAGGATAGCAGGCGTCCTTTTCTGAGAAAAGACACATGTGCAATTGGGAATGGGTAGGCCAGGGTTTCATCCTGCCCCCACAGACTTCTGAGATGGCCCCGGGGTGAAGTGCCCTTGTGCACCTCAGAAGTTTTATCCTGCAAAAAAAAAGGGGATCCAATATTCTCTTTCCCACTCCCCAGTGTGAACAGTTACAAATGCTCTACCAGAGACGTCTCCTTACATAATGTCCTCACACCTAATAGCAAGGCAAATGTCAGGCAACTGGGAGTGAGGAGATCTCACATAGCCAGTTCACACTAGTGAAAAAGGAGGTTCAAGCTACCCTCTGCCTGCATCTTGAGTCATGTGTGAGCCAGTCAACGGGCAGTTAAATGCTGGTGATCTTTCCAGCCATCATCTAGAGTTCCAAGATATGGCATCTAAAAATTTAATCGCCAACCAGAACTGGGAATGTACATTTTGCTTTTTCTGAGTGCAGGTGCAGAGTATTTGCTTGCTTCTTGGGAAAGAGAAGACGTTTTCAAGGTCCTGCATCTTCTAAAATTATTTTAAAAAATAATAATACATGAAATTGCATTAGCTGAGGAATTTTAACGACCGTGGGCTGCTCTGCTGCAAACCCAGAGAGCGAAAAGGTGCTGTGCTCAAGCAGAAGGAAACAACGACGGACCAGTTTAAAGAACGATTTCAGCGTTTGTGCGGCTTTTTAACTTTATTCTCTTATTCAAATAGATGGCTGCTAACAAAGTAATGTGATACAACCTGGGAGGCTTCGCTTTGTTAACTACATAAAACACCGCTTGGGGAAGCTAGTATTTTTCTTTTAAGGTCCGAGGACTCTAGAATTCTAAAGGTGGAAGATACACATTGCTAGAATACAATGGGTGGAGTGGCTACCATGTACAGAGAGCGGATATCGGGAGCAGGGGGAGGGGAGAGAAAAGAGGGAACCAAAGATGAATTAAAGGCCATTTAAAAAAAAAAAATTGGGGAAGCCAAGGTTTTCGTGCGAGGTATTTTATACAGGCCTAAAGCCACGGTTAAAATCACAATGGAACAGACAAACAAACAACACGGAAGTGCTCAGCTACAGACGAACGCCTAAAAAAAAAAAAAATTCAAGGGAAGAAGAGCTGTCAACTCAATGCCCACAGCAAGACTGGTGCAGCCATTGCCAGCAATGGACCCAGCACCAGAATAAAGTACAAAACCCTGTTTTGAGGGGGAGGAGAAAAAGAAAACCAGAGTAAAATGGCCGTTTTGGATTTCAAAGCTCTGCAGAGTATTCTTCCAACCATCTGTGTGAAAAATCGTGTAGAAAGAAAAAGAAAGACAAGACAAGAGAACGTAACAGAGCCTGACACACATCTGAAAGAATGAAGCGGCAAACACCATGGCCAGCCGTATTCTTGTTGGACTGGCTATAAAATGGGCAGAGAAACGTTTTCTTGAAGTAGAGAGCAGGCACTCACACCCAGAGTTATGTTGCCCAAGTTCCAACAGCAGGAGTTTCTTGCGGGAAGGGGGGGGGGTCATGCATTTCCCCCAGAAATGTCCTGCTTTAGAAATCCGTTGGTCACGCGGCAACTATTAAAATGCATATTAAAAACACGAAGGAGCCTATAGGCCAGGTAACTACTGTCAAAATCTGCTAGAACATCCAGACTGATAAGTAAAATTAATCTTTTACACACACACACACACACACACACACACACACACACAGCCTCCCAGAAGGAAAACTGCTTCATTTGCGTACTTCAATTTGAAGTAGATTCTAAGAGCACAGAAAGGGTTTTTAAAAGCGACCAGTTATCTCTTTACAGGAGCCCCGTCATCTGTTCACAGCAAAAACTGCATCTCCTCCCAAGAGGTTATCCTACGCGGAGACCGTCGGGCAGATTTAACGCATTAAAAAGAAGAGCCTCGTTATCAACTCGCTGCTAGCATGGCTCCAAATTGTCAAAAGCTCGTTATATAGCTTTACACTTTTTACTGTACAAAACACTTTAAAAAGTTAAAATTATGATGGGCTGGGGAAGCTTTGAATCAAATGATTTTATGTGAGAGCTTTTTCTTCCTCTCTCTCTCTCTAACCAAGGTTGCTTTTCGGGAAAGTGATTTACTAAAAGGAACTATGGCAAGTCAACCCACAAGTCACAAAATGCAACAGTAAAGATTTCTCCCCCCCTCCCCCTTAAAACTGCATGTTAAATTGTAATCTAAGTTGTGAACATTTAAATAGAATATATATCTCCTATGAAAAAGTTTGAGTACAAGTGCTTCTGTACCCCGACATCCCCCCCGGCTCCCCCCCCCCTCCATCCCACCACAGTTCAGATTTTGGGCCCTGACCAACTTGGAATGCTTTCTTTCAGCCTCCCTGCCCCCTGTCCCCCCCAATTTGTGTGCACTCAGGAAATATAAAGTCAAAAATATACAAATCTCTCATTTACTACAAGGTCTGCATGTGGATGAAGTTAACCTGGACTGCAGGAGTGGGTGAAAGGTGGAGGAGGCAGCAAATCAGAATAGGGAAATTTTAGTAATTATCATTTCCACCACAAAAAAAGGGGGGGGAGAGAGTTCTGAGAAAACGACGACTGGTCACTTCACCGGGGGTTGAAGGGGGTGGGATGGAGAGAGAAAAAATAACCCCGAACTGCAGGAGTGGTGAAATTTTTGACTGCTAAAAAGTGATACTGTAGTGGAGAGTTTTCTAGGAAAAATAAAACACCTTTTAATAACTGGCCCACTGGTATGAGCTACCGTGGAATAAATTAGCACAAAAATGGAAGTCTTATAACTGTTCACTGTTACAGACGTAATCAACAAGGTCAGTCACTCGCAAAAGTTCGTCCTCGTCTTCTTCTGGTCCTCCGGCCTCCTGGCCGCCACTCGTCCCGTTGGGTGCCAAGCTGGCATTGGCTGTGCTGTCCTTGGGGGCGGGAGCTTTCTCGCTGGGCTTGCCAATCAAGTTCTCGATGGTTTTCCCAGGACTCTGTCCGTTGGTGGACGGCAAGTCAACCAGGCTGTAGTCCAACGGGCTTTCGACCTTCCCGACGTTCTCAAAGTCATCCTCGTCGTCGCTTTCTATCCGGTAGGGCTTCTTGGTGACGTCTTGCGGGCCGTGGATTGCCGAAGGCCTGGCGGCAGGCGCAGGCTTGCTTGCCTCCTCGCTGGCGCTGCTGCAGTTGTCGTCGTCGTCTGTCTCGATGCGATTCAGCCGCTTCCGGACGGGCCGCTCCTCCTTGTCCTCATCCTCCGAGTACTCGTCCGTGCTGTGGCTGCGCTTCCGAAGGGATCTCTTTGACACCTGGGTGGGTTTATCGTCTTCAGAGTTCTTAGACACGTAGCTCTCTGGAACAAGCATCAGACTTAAAGCCGTTAGCAAAATCTGAAGGCATGCAACAGCTATCATCGCTCTCCTGTGTTTACACAGAACGCTCCGCATGCAAGCTGCTTGAACCGGAAGGAGGTGGGCTTCCACCAGAAAATAAAAACTGCAACACAGAAGACTGGTGGGCACCAATCAATGGTGCAGTATAATAGTTAAACCACCCTCCATGTGTTTCCATGACATCCATACGATGGGGGAGCGCTGGAACTTTTATCATACATCATCCCATGCCCCTTTCCCTTAAAACCTGCCCCCAAATCTCCCTTCTGTAGCTCTCTCAAATCTCCTTTAAAAATGAGACTCAATACATTAGTTATTTACAAAGGCGGTGTTTGGTATGAATACGTAGGATCGACCATTCCATGGTTTCAGTGCTGGCTGCAGCTGATGGGAGTTGTAGTCCAAAATATCGGCTAGAGACTTTACTAGTTCTGAATCTTTGCTATACTCAGAAGTTCAAAACTCTTCCTCATCTTTACACTTCTGAAGGGCCCACATCAAACACCTGGATCAATATTTTGGCTACTAACACAATCCTAAGCTTGCTTATTCAGAAGGAAGCCCTTCTGAAGAATACCTCAAGCACTGTTTCTCTCCATAGGAACCTAACCAGACCCCAAGATCACCTTCTGAGGCCCTTCTTCGTGTGCCTCCTCCACGAGAGGTCCAGAGGGGGGCAACACAAGAACGGGGCCTTCTCTGCAGTGGCTCCCTGTCTCTGGAATGCTCTCCCAGGGATGTTCACCTGGCGCCTTCATTATACACCTTTAGGCACCCGGCAAAAACGTTCCTCTTCAACCTGGCCTTTGTGCTCAGCTCTCTCCCTCTCCGCGGGGGTAAAAAGCTCTACTAAATTTGTACTACAAGGCAACCCTTTTATTTTACCTTCGCTGTCCGAGCTGGAAAGCCTGCGCTTGTGGATCCTTCTGAGCTCTTTCCCGTATCGGAAGGTCTTCTGAGAGCCGTCGCTTTCAGAATCCTCTTTGTAGTTGACTTGCCTCTTCTGATTGCGCCGAGATCTCCTCCGCCTCGTTTCCAGGTAGTCTTCGTCGCTGTATTCTGAAGAAGCCTCTGTTTCTGTGCAAGGGAGAGGGCGTGGGGGTTGAAGGAGAGAAGGAACCGTGCAAATTTAGTCTGCGAACTGCAACATCCGGTCATATTCACAACACGTCTGGTTTTCCCAGAAAGTGAAATGTTTCAGGGCAGCTCCAGCCTTCCCATTTGATTCCCATCTTAAAATGCTCTTTAAGAAACTTTCCAATAGGCAACAGCAACTGGCAGGCAGGTGACTCAATTTGGCAAATGGGAGCTGCATTCCAAGATTATTATTATTATTCCCAGGGAAATTTAGTTTCTGCATCCTTCCCATGGAAGTCAGAAGGGCTTGTTGAGGGCAACCTTCTTCAGACTGACAGGTTAACTTTTGGGTTGTCACTCTGGGTAACAGGGTAAAAGGTAAAGGTAAAGGTAAAGGGACCCCTGACCATTAGGTCCAGTCGTGACCGACTCTGGGGTTGCGGCGCACATCTCGCTTTATTGGCCAAGGGAGCCAGCGTACAGCTTCCGGGTCATGTGGCCAGCATGACTAAGCCCTTCTGGAGAACCAGAGCAGCACATGGAAACGCCGTTTACCTTCCGGCCGGAGCGGTATCTATTTATCTACTTGCACTTCGTCCTTTCGAACTTCTAGGTTGGCAGGAGGGGAAACAGGGTATGAATCCATATATATTATATGTTGCTTTGTCTCTAGTGGAATCCACCTAACAAGTCTCTCCTTTGCAATCTGATTTTATGCCTCCAAGTGTAACACGAAACAGAGAGGACTGAATGTCCATTTGAAACAGGTAGGGTTGCAAGAGTGTTCTGGAAGGCTGCAGAACAAGCCTCGTGCTGCATCCCACCCAGAGGTTCAACAGGTCCGAAGTAATTGATCCACAAGGCATTTCCAGAGTGTTGCATGTTCTAGTTATCTCCCACTTGGACTACTGCAATGCACTCTATGTGGGGCTACCTTTGAAGGTGACCCAGAAACTGCAACTAATCCAGAATGCTCCAGCTAGACTGGCGACTGGGAGTGGCTGCTGAGACCATATAACAACGGTCCTGAAAGACCTACATTGGCTCCCAGTACATTTCCGAGCACAATTCAAAGTGTTGGTGCTGACCTTGAAAGCCCTAAAAGGCCTCGGCCCAGTAGACCTGAAGGAGAGTCTCCACCCTCATTGTTCAGCCCGGACACTGAGGTCCAGCTCCAAGGGTCTTCTGGTGGTTCCCTCCCTGCGAGAAGCGAAGTTACAGGGAACAAGGCAGAGGGCCTTATCGGTGGTGGCGCCCGCCCTGTGGAACTCCCTCCCACCAGATGTCAAGGAAATAAACAACTATCTGAAATTTAGAAGACATCTGAAGGCAGCCCTGTTTAGAGGAGTTTTTATGTTTTTATTGCGTTTTTAATATTTTGTTGGAAGCTGCCCAGAGTGGCTGGGGAAACCCAGCCAGATGGGCGGGGTGTAAAAAAAATAAAAAATATTGTGCAGAGGTGGTAAGTGAACGTGAGACGTGGATGGTGGAAGGGCAGGGAGCCCAACAGCAGGTGGCGCCAAAGCAGTGGCAGGCAGAGCCAGCTCATCCTAGTTTCCTCTCTTGTTGAGTTCTTTGAAAGCAACCATGAAGAAGAAGGGGAAGGCGACAGCAACCGCCACTCCCTTGTAAGTAAATGAGGCATGCAGGTGGGGCCTGAGGGCAGACTGAGATTGCAGACTCTAACAAACCAGACCCAAACCCTCACTGTTCCACTAGAGCGGTCCAGTCCAGTCTGAGCAGTCCTGTTGTGAAGTACACCTTTTCATGAGGTCTGTGAACAACAACAACATGCTAGATTTTTCAAAGAAATAAAGAGATATTGGGGTTGGTGGGTGGGTGTGCTGTCTTAAAGGGGCACTCGCCCCCTTGACCTTGTGCCACCTATGGTAGCTGGTGTCAAGCACGCCTTAGAAGAAAGTTATGAAATAACAGGAACCTTTGGGAGTCCAGATCTGTTTATTCATTTATTATGATTTATATTCCTCCTTTCGGTGGAATTATCTTCCAGGTCGTTTACAGCACACTGCAATAAGGCAAACAAATAATACACACACATACACAAAACCCAGCAGCCTCCCTTGGGCCAGGGAATATCTCAAGGCAACCATAGCTGAGAATTCTTTCCAGCAGGGAAGGGAGAAGTGAGCTCTCTGCTGCAGCTGCTCATTCGCGGACTGACAGATGGGGCCAGAAAGATCTCCTCCTTGCCTTGCCATGTCGTCGCTCCTAGAAGGCAGGGGATGCAACCTCCAAGCGGCTCTTTGCTTCCTGGCACAGGCCAGAGCATGCTTGCCTTCACCTTTGCAGCCCTAGGGCAACCAGTGGTTGGGAGTTGTTTGTTCTTTCTGGTGGCAAAGCAAATTTCCCTGCAGCTGCTCCTTCTTGGCTGATGGATGGGACTAGGCCGGTCCTCACTCTGTTGCAAAGTTCTTCTTGGGCAGCAGGGGGCGCACTCTTTCCACAGTGTTCTCATTCTTGCATAAATAAAAGTGTTGGATTATGACCATCAAACTCAAGGTTTGGGGATTATAATTCAGTTTTAGTAAGTGTGGACTTTGGTCCATATGTCTGTATTAAACTCAGATTTCCTTTTAAAACAGTTCAATTTTATTTGCTCTTTTATTTCTTAAGAGAGGCTTACCATAATTTAAATTTAGTTGCAAAGCAGTACATTTTAACTGCTACAGCAACTGGTTGTTGCTCATGCTTGTTCAGGAAAAATGTATATATATTTAGAAACTGTAACTACAGACATTAGCTTTGTTTTATTGCTGACACAAAAAATGAATGTATATTTAATTAACATGCACCCTCCCCTTTCAGCCCCAAAGGGTTCTCTTAACAATTAAAAAGACAGTCATCAATATTAAAATATAAAAGAATGGAAGATTTAAAGCAGAGAAAGTCCTTAACAAGACACATAAACCAAGAGGCAGGAGAGTAAAACACAAAACAGGCAAAAGGCAATATCCAACTTAGCTGGATCCGACTAGCGCAAGGATTCCCACTTGCAACAATGGAATTGCTCCTCCCTCTCCTTTCCCTGCACACAGCTCCCCCTGCCGAGCGACGGGGGACAGATTTAGGGGTCGCACAAGCAAACGAGGCTGTGGGGAAGTTCCACTGCACAGCCCAAAGCTCTTGCGCAAGTGGAAGCACTTTGTTGCGATACCACACCATTTAACAACCGAAAAGCCTGGGGAGAACAGAAAGGCCAGCGCTAACATGACAACAAACCCAGTGCTGTGCAAGTCTCACTGGTAAGCAAATTCCAACGACGGGGTACTGCCAAAGAGAATGCCCTCTCTCTGGCCACCAAAGACAGTGGGGGGTGGGTGGAGAAAGGCCTCTTAAGATCCAATGGTCTGGGAGCCCATGACTGTTGAGGTGCATTGGTCCCAAGCCATTTAGCGCATAGATATCAAAAGCAGCACTTTGAATTGTACTCAGAAGTGGACAAGAAGCCAGTGTATTATATTCAAGATATAGCCTGGGTGCCCAATCTCAGTCCACTATCCAGCTGTGGCATTTCCGTAGCAGCCGAGGCTTCCGAACAGTTGTTGGTGGCAAAGCCATTTACATATAATGCAATCCAAAAGGAAACGCCAAATGAGGAGGTCGTCGTTGGATCGGCGTTCAATTTAGATCGGAGGCGAAGCGGCTGGATGTGTGTGTGTGTCACAGGGCAAATCAGGCCCGGAGGAGTGCCGCTGGCTCTTCAGCTGCCAGCTAAGAAGAAAACGATGGCTTCCGTGGCAACGGGACTTCCTGGCAGGCCACTACAGGAGGCCAAGGTGAGGAAGGCTGGCTCATCGAGTTCTCAGGAAGGTCGACCCTCCAGGAAAACCGGTTGCTGGCCTAGTTTCCCAACACTCAGTCCTTTGAGCCAACCGCCAAGCTACGAAGAGTGAAAGAATCCAACTTACCAGATTCGCCGCTTACGTTCTCCTCAGAGTCCTCATCTTCGTCTTCGTCATCTTCAGAGTATCTTTTCTTGGCTATTTTTCTCCGTAGCCGCCTGCTTTGCCTCATCGGCCTGGAGTGGTGCCGCCTGGGCCTGCGCTTTGAAAACTCCGCATCGCTGTCGTCATTCGATGGCTGATCCTCTTCGCTTTCGTCTAAGTTCTCGTCCGAGACAACGAACTCATCCTGAGATCTAAAGGGGGGCGGGGAGAGAGATTAGCTGGAAAGATCTTTGAAATGATGCCAAAGGAATAAAGCCCGCTCCACTTCGAGACCTGCATTTTAACTAAGAAACTGTAGACGTAAGAAAGGTTTAGCTAAGGTGGTTTTCATTGCTCCAGTGGAAAACGATTCAATCTCTCTGCTCAAATGGTTGTGTGTTCAAGCAACAGGCCCTTGAGGTCAATTCAAATACAGTGGTACCTCGGGTTACATACGCTTCAGGTTACACACTCCGCTATCACAGAAATAGTGCTTCAGGTTAAGAAATTTGCTTCAGGATGAGAACAGAAATCATGCTCTGGCGGCGTGGCGGCAGTGGGAGGCCCCATTAGCTAAAGTGGTGCTTCAGGTTAAGAACTTTGCTTCAGGATAAGAACAGAAATCGTGCTCCGGCGGCGTGGCGGCAGCGGGAGGCCCCATTAGCTAAAGTGGTGCTTCAGGTTAAGAACAGTTTCAGGTTAAGTACGGACCTCCGGAACGAATTAAGTACTTAACCCGAGGTACCACTGTACTCAGTCAAAACTCTTAAGCTCTTCCTCATCTTTACACTTCTTAAGGGCCCACATCAAAGGGCCCGAGGTACCACTGTATGCTATTTCTGATGCAGTAAGTCCTTACACAACTCTAAGCTCAAAAATTCATCTGGGGCCTGGCCTGATTGAAAGTTTCTCTGCGAGAAGCTCGCACCTCACAGACAGAGCTTACCCACCAGAAAGGCTTCTGACAGCATCCTTTAAAGTCAGAGGTGGGGAACCTGTGGCCCTCCAGATATTGTTGGACTACTAATCCCATTGTCCATGACCATCAGCTACGCTGGCTGGGGCTGAGGGAAGTCTTAACAGCACCTTGAGATGCCGCTAAGGTTCCTCACCACCTGCTTTTCACAGGACCGAAACAGCACAGGCATGCATTCTAGCTCCCGGTCCCAAAAGAGAGGGCCCAGAACTACCAGATACTACAGTGCTCCTGGCAGAGCTCCACTTCAGAATGCAGGTATGAGATGGCATATTTCCTACCATGCCATGTAAGAGGAACAGGCTAGAGCATTTCCCTCCAACATTTTAATGTATTTTTCATCTTTTGTTAGAAGCCGCTCAGAGTGGCTGGGGAAACCCATCCAGATGGGCGGGGTGAGAAATAATAATGACAATTAATAATAATAATAATAATAATAATAATAATAATAATTACTACTACTACTACCAGGGGTGCGATTTACCTAACAAACGGTTTCAGCAGAAACCCTGCAGAAGGGTTTATTGCTTGCACAATGGGGCTTTCCATTCTCTTCCCAAATTGGTTTGGTGGGTCAGGAGAACCCCTAGAGGAGGGAATCGTTCCACTTGGCAAGCTGATATGCTTGTGCAGATGGAACATTCATCACAGAGCGACACCAAATTCCACCCTAGATTTCCAAAAGCAGGGCAAGCGTTCAAGCCAGTGATCTTCCACCCGCAATCAGAAGCGCAGGGAGGGTCGTTCCAAGTGGTAGTTCTGAGTATCAGTGTTTGGCAAGACTGCACCTCAAGAGCGCTTCTGGGATCCAAAGCTGAACCTGTTTTACTGCCCCACACTTTCAATCTGAGGCTAGTACAGTGGTACCTCGGGTTACATACACTTCAGGTTACAGACTCCGCTAAACCAGAAATAGTACCTCGGGTTAAGAACCTTGCTTCAGGATGAGAACAGAAATCGTGCAGTGGCGGCGGCAGCGGGAGGCCCCATTAGCTAAAGTGGTGCTTCAGGTTAAGAATAGTTTCAGGTTAAGAACGGACCCCCGGAACGAATTAAGTACGCAACCAGAGGTACCACTGTACGTGCTTAGCTCAAATGGAAATCTGCTGAAATCAGAGCACTCAACTTGGGACACCCGAAATTTGGAGCAGGCCTTACCCGTCACTGATTCTGAACTCATCCTCACTTTCCTCTTCATCCAGGTTGCTGTCACTGTCCAGGTCGTTCAGTCGCCGCCGTTTCTTCCGGCGAACTGCGACAGCCCTCGGAGGTCGCTTGGTTTCCTTCCTTTCTTCCTCCAGGATGGTGGAAATATCCTTGCCACGATGCCCCGTGATGTTAGCCATGTCTTTGCCTCTTCCACCACCTACAGTCGGAAGACCAGGACCACGGTGACTGTGAATCCACTTACTCACTTGCTGTAGCATCAACCTTCCCTCCATAAAAAGCACCCAAACCAGTACTGAAAATCCCCATGTTTGCAGACAGATGAGGTCAGGGAGGATCATATCTTATCTCCCCTGTGGAAAAGCTGAAAGCTTAAACAAGTCTGGGGATACAAGAACGAGACATTTATTTATTTTACCTTCCCCCTCCAAGAACATACATGGGTCCCTCCACCACCACCTTTATCCACAACAACCCTGTGAGGAAGATCAGGCTGAGTGATAGTGAATAGCACAAGCAACGAACTTAGCAGAGCAGGGATCTACGTCCAAATAGTCTTTGGACACGTCCCAGCCAGCTGAGAAGTCTGACAAGAGGGAGAAAGATTTCTGTTCTTTGTAGCAGATGTGGTTTTTTCATGCACTTGCAGGAAGTGGCAGGAGAGCACCCAAGTCCCTCGGTATAAATTTAGTGCTTGCTGTACCAAAAACCAGGATTGCCATCCACTACTGAAGTCATCCATATGTTCCTCCCCGTTAACATTGTCCAATAAGACACACCTCCTCCGTCAGCCTCCTTTATGTCATCCTCTATGGCTTCGTCAATGGCTTCGTCAAACTCATCAAACCTAGAGAAGACAAAACGTGCTGATGTCAGAGCGGGGTTCAATTATATTTCAAGGAATAAACTGGCAAGTCTGTAGTAACTGAAGAGTCCAAATAAGTGAGGGGGAAAGGAGATTGATTTGTACGTGTCTCACTCTCTTGGAGAGGCTGCCCACAGAACGGACAAATAAATCCCTAATTAAAGTTCTTAGACTTCCTTCAAACACTCAACCCTACATATTTAAGAGAGAGAGAGAGAGAGAGAGAGAGAGAGAGAGAGAGAGAGAGAGACCCTGTAGTGGTTCTTCCTGAAATTAAATATCAGGCTCCAAATGTCTGAACAGTTTATAATACACACAAGCATTCTGACCTTCTTCATAGAAAGTTAAGCGTAACACCAGGAACTCTTGTTTTCCTCTTAACTTTGCATGACAGTTTTTGTAAGTGGTTTTATGCAAAATTAGCTGAAATCTTACTACATAGTTAAACCAAGATGTTCCCTCCTCCCTATACCAATTGCAAAAGGAAAACCAGCTGTCACTGCTTTTCGGATGCTGCAGCAGCAGCAATCTGAAGTCTCTAAAGCTATGCAAAAATGGGAGGGGGGATTATAGTTGAGAGGGGTGGAGGGAAAGATCAAGGGTCTTGCAGGTTTTATAGCTCAATCTTCTTCACTTAGAAGCGGCCGAAACCAACTAGGCAGGAGCACAAAGGCAGAAGCTGCAAAGGCAGGGCATTTCACAGTCCTGCTGTTGAGCATAATACATTTCGAGTGCAATTTCCACTGACGAGCGATGACCCGCTCAAACTGCTATGCTTGCAGAACGGCTTAATCCCCCTGGAGGACAGTCGGATAACCTGGGGCGAGGGAGGGGGGGTTTCTGCTGGGTCATCAGTTTGCCTCATCTGTCAGGGATGTGACAATTCCATCTAGGAAGCCCAGAGTACAGCCTGCCTCCTTCTTACTAACCACACGAGGTGGGGCTTTCTAGCTCAATGCGGTGTCTGGAGTTAATGACGGTCCCGTGTAGCATCACAGAAACAGTCTGGGTTTGCTTTGACTTGGATTTGATATGTGGGGCACTGGCATACACATTACCAGTATGATGTTTGCGTTTGCTCTTAAAACGCAATTATAAAAGCAGACCAGGAGATTGAGAGGCACATCGCAGTATCATGCAGTTGGGCCAGATTTTTATCGATTGCAGACAACAGCCACTGCAACGGTGCATACAAATGTATGAGAGGAAACCCCACAGCTCCCTTTTTAATGAAAGGCAGCCTAAGGAGCCAGTGATTCTGCGTGAAAGGGCAGCAGGGCAAGAACATTTAACCCTTTTACCAATGACTGCTTTTTACAATCAGAGCTGCACCCACAAGCACCATTCACCAGGGTTCTAGATGGTGCAAATTATGAGGGTGAGCACTGTGCCTCCTCTGCTGGGAATCACGGCCCCAGGAACCAGTTTTTTAATATCATAAGACGACCCTTCAGGATGCAACCAAAGGCTCATCTAGTCCGGCATCTAGCTCATCTAGGATCTAGATGCCTATGGGGCGCCAACAAGGAGGACATGAGCCCAAAAGCACTCTCCCCACTCGTGATTCCCAGCATGCTGTCTACAACATAGAGATAGCACACAAGAGGTTTAAACACTCTCTCAAGGCAAATCTAAAAAAATGTAGTATAAACATCGACAACTGGGAAACGCTGGCCTGCGAGCACTCCAATTGGAGAACAGCCTTTACCAAAGGTGTCATGGGCTTTGAAGATGTTAAACTCAGAACAAAAGGGAGAAACGTGCTAAGAGGAAGGCACACTTGGCAAACCCTCACCATGATCAAGTCCTGCCCGGAAACCAATGTCCCCACTGTGGAAGGACGTGTGGATCCAGAACTGGCCTCCACAGTCACTTACGGACTCACTGTTAAAACCATGTTTATGGAAGATAATCTTACTCGGCAACAAGTAATCGCCAAAGAAGAAGTACATAGCCATCATGGCCAGTAGCCACTGACAGCCTTGCCCTCCATGATTTTGTCCACCCTCCATTTAAAGCCTTCCAAGTTGGTTGCCTACCACCAATCTTGTAGTAGAGAATGTTTAACTTTGCCATTATTGAAGAGGCAACCCTGGAGCTTTGTTCTGTGTTTTGGCATGTAATGTACAGCCTGTCAATGTAAGAGGAAATTTAAATTCTCACTTGCTATGTTGCTGCTGTTGACGTCATTATCATTATTTTTAAAAAAACAGTTTAATTGAACGAAATAAAAAATAAATAAAAGGTATACTATAAAAGGGACATGGGTGGTGCTGTGGGTTAACCACAGAGCCTAGGACTTGCCAACCTAGCAGTTCGAAAGCACGTCAAAGTGCAAGTAGATAAACAGGTACCGCTCCGGCGGGAAGGTAAATGGCATTTCTGTGTGCTGCTCTGGTTCGCCAGAAGCGGCTTAGTCATGCTGGCCACATGACCCAGAAACTGTACGCTGGCTCCCTCAGCCAATAAAGAGAGATGAGCGTCGCAACCCCAGAGTCGGTCACGAATTGACCTAATGGTCAGGGGTCCCTTTACCTTTATACTATCAAAACTGGGCCTAAAAATAGCTTAGGATCTACACAATCAGTTTCCTCCTAGAGCAGCTGGATCTGGTCTGCAACTGGTCTGCCCAAGAAGGAAAGATTGGCAACTGGGTAGTTAGTTACTTAAGATTTTCAGAATCCAGGGAGGGTTTCTTGAGGAGTGGTTTTACCACTGCTTCCCTCAAGCAGGCATGGACCCTTCTCACAAGGAGGCATTGACCACCTCCCTGGCCCAGCCAGCTGTCCCCTCCCTGCTCGTTTTTATCAGCCAAGAGGGTCCAGGTGGTTGCCCTGACCGATCCAGGAACTTTGTCTACATCCTCAAACCTTACTAGCTGAAACTCATGCAACAAAACACAATTAAGACAGTGCTCTAGACACCCCTTGAGAGTCATCTGCTGTAATAGCAGAGTCAAGATTCCAGTGGGTGCAAGCAATTTTGCCCTCAAAACGCATTGGCTCCAAAACCCCTTTCTCCATTGCTCAGACAGCCCTCCCTCCTCCTCCTCCTTCTTTTTTGCATGTTTCCACTGTGAACTGGAAACACAGCTTCTTTTATTACATCCATTCAAAAAGGAGCAAAGAAGTTGCTTGCCTATAGCTGATGCACTTCCGTTGCCTAGTCGACCTCCTTTCAAGCAGCTTCGCCTTTGATTTTTTGGAATCTTTCTTCTTTTCATCGACAACTTCAGGTATTTCAGGCTCCTGGTTTAAAGGCAGACAATCATTAAGCACAGAAATAGCTGCAGACAGTCATAGGGGGTGTACAAACTCAGCCTTAATTTGTCGCCTTTTCCATGAGAAACAATCTGCTGCACAAACAGCCGCACAGTTCCTCTTGTTCAGAGTACCTAGGGTTGTTTCCAACTAAGTTCTACTCTGAGAGGATTAATAAACACTTGTTAGCCATGTTCATTAACTTCAATGAGTCAACTCAGAATAACACTAGCATTGGCTACAACCCGTAGCAATTATTAAACCATGCATACCTCCAAAGTTTTCAAATGACAGGATGGGATTGATCTAACAGTACGTGCCAACATGGAGGTTCAAACAATGGCAAGTTTCTAGACCACATGGCTGTAATATGCATGTGCCACAGGCAGTAGAGAAGGAAGACGCAGGGAGTGCATTGGGTTTCTAGCGGTCCGGGATCCATGTTTAGTGCCCTGCATAGCTCCTTGACTCTTAGCAGCAAAAGCAGCAGAATTTATCAGGCAAAATGAGCAGATGCATGCAAATTTGCTTGATTAGGGCAATCTATGGTTATTGCAGACTCAGCTTTTCTTAAGGCAGAATTTTTAGTGTTTACAGTGCAAACAACACACAGGTCTGACTCTATGCCAAAAGAAAGAAAAGGGGTTCATTTCACTTACTCGTGGAGGAATGATATTCTCAATACTAATGCCCACATACACAAGGCGCTCTTTCCTTAGGGAGAAAAAAACAAAACAAAAAGCTGACATTTCTTCACAGCAACTGCTTAAATTTGTCCTATACTGTATTTTCACCTGTTTGCATTAATGCCAGACCTTTACCTAGCTGCACCCACAGCCAGCTCCAAACTAGAATTGGCAGTCACGGTCATAAGTGGTTTTGCATGCTGGCGTGGTACTAAACCTGGTTAATAAAAACACCAGAACAGGTGGTGGCTACTGGGGATTGTACTGGCTGAGGCTGATGGGGGCACTGTAGTCAAGCTGGAGGGTACGAGGTTGGGGAAGGCTAGAGTAAAGTACTGACTCACTCGCTGTGTGTGATTTGTTATGTGGGGTTACAGGGGTTGCTAAGCCATTGGTCAATGTTTCGGTACCTTCGTTCTGCACGCTCTTTCTTTTTCAAGACAACATCCAGGTCCTGCAGTTGTTCTTCCAACTTCTCACAGAGCAATTTCTATGGGAATAAACAAATACAAAGCGTTACCCTGCTCCACAAACATCACCGTGGCCCTAATTTCTTAACAGGCCCCTTCCCAAGCATTCCTTGTCGGTGTGAAAGCCGTCACCGCCAGCGAGTACCTAACAGTGGTCCAAACATCAGGCGGTAAGAGAAGGATTTCCAGAAAGAATAAGGAAAAGCAAGTTACTTTGGAAACTGTGGGTGACAATCTCAAGACTACATTTCAATCTTTCCACTGAATGGAGTTCAAATTTATTCCTAAATCTGCTCTTGCAGTTGAAGCACACAGAAATGCCAACTAGTCCATGGGCAAGGCAAAGTAGACAGGCAGAACCAAACAATTCACAATACATGGATGAGAATGTCACTAAGTCACAGGAGATTGGATTATTTTTTGGGGTGGAGGTGGTGGAAGAAGCCTGCGTCAAGGGGACTGGCTCAACCTGAACTATACTGCAACTTACCTGCTAATGCTTAACAATATATAGGCTTTAATTCATCTTCCCCTTCTCCCAAAACATTTTCAGCAGAGCAAATTCCTCATACTCTTAACTATGATAAAGTGTTTTCAGCAACAATGGCCTTTAAACCAGACTGGACCTTGGGTTTAGAAGGGAATTAAGTATATCTTGAGCAACGATCAATGCTTCTGTGGAGGAAACTTGCACTCCAGAATGGAGGGGTGCTGAGAAAATGCCAGCAATTTCCCCCCATTTGCTTCACGACGAGTAAGCAATCGGGAATATTACATCTGCACAGGGCCTATATGATGTGAAAATGGCAAATGCCACACAAAAAGAGACAAATGTAGGTATAGTACAGAAAACTTTAAGTCCCTTATAAATGTTGAATTGTGTATACAGAAGAAGCACATGTTTTTTGTGCAAATGCTAGAATACCCAAACCCCAAACAGTACTAGGAGAATATATAGCTGAGCATAATAGAAACGTTAAAAGGAATTGTGGAAAATAAGAATGATGCTACCTCAAGTATATTATCGGATGATGGAAACAAACAATGGGTGGTTTGCATTTCATTTATGGCAAGTTGCACATGACTGCAAACAAATATTTTTATGGTGCAATTTGTTTGCAGTGCACTGAATGCTATTCTCATGGGATTATGTAATACAGTGGTGCCTCGCAAGACGAAAAGAATCCGTTCCGCGAGTCTCTTCGTCTAGCGGTTTTTTCATCTTGCGAAGCAACCCTATTAGCGGATTAGCGCTATTAGCGGTTTAGCAGCTATTAAAGGCTTAGCGGCTTAGCGGCTAAAAGGCTATTAGCGGCTTAGAAAAGGGGGGGGAGCGGGGGAAAATCGCAAGACTCGCAAGACGTTTTCGTCTTGCGAAGCAAGCCCATAGGGAAAATCGTCTTGCGAAGCAACTAAAAAACGGAAAACCCTTTCGTCTAGCGGGTTTTTCGTCTTGCGAGGCATTCGTCTTGCGGGGCACCACTGTATACCCTTGTTACATATTCACACCCACCTATTACCACACCTTACAGTTCTTGTTACAATAATGGGTACCAAAGGCAAAGTGAACAGTCCCAAAAGGAATGGAGGGAACAATGGAAGGCTCCTTTCCATAGCCACACCGTAAGTCAGGATTTGCATGCGAGGAAGCACAAAACAAAACAAAGGCAAAGAAGACAAAGCCTACGTGTTGGCAAGGTGGGCAGAACCATTCTCCATCAGGAATGATCATCAGTGGGGGTCGAAGGCAGGCCGTATGGTAGCCGCTGTCACAAGAGTCGCACAAGAGAATCTGTGAAAATGAACCAAGGAGTCAGTCGGACCTTGCACTTGCACTGTGAAGCACATCAAGGCGCACCTTGCTCTCCTATGTTTGCATAAATCAGCCTTCACCAACCGGTGCAAGTCCAGACGTTGTGGACTACAACTCCCATCAGTTCCAGCCAGCATGGCCATTGGTCAGGGATGATGTGAGCTGTTGTCCGACGGTATTCGGAGGGGGGCCAGATTGAGGAAGGCTGGCATAAATATTCTGAAATTGAAGTGGCCAATAGATCCATAAGCAGATAAACTGTTGCTTTTGCTGGAAAGCCCAGGGGCAATATTCATTAAACTCTTTTAAGTCCCACTGACTTCAATGGAAGGTATTAATTCTCTCACTGACATGGATAGGATTTTAAAGGGGTTAACCAGATCAGGCTCCAGGTATATTAACATTCCTAGATTAAACCTGAATTCGCTGTTGTCATGAAGTAGAGGCAAAAACATGCTCCGTCTCTTCTCTTCTGGTGCAGCTGTAGACTCAAATGGGAAGATGTTATTCTCTTTAAACACAATATGGGCAATTCTTAAGGGAACTGGCTATGTCAGGACTACACTGCAACACAGCCTCTTTTGATATGAAGACATTCCAGTTCATAAATGTGTATGATCCTCAGAGAGGAGAATTTTTCTGTTAAATCCTACTAGGGAGAGAAGATAGAAAAGACCAAATGGGCCTTTGGTTGTCACTGTTTCTCCAAACAGCCTTGTGGTTTTGGAAGGATTCCAAGGTTTCTGTTGAGTACCCAGCCTTCCCACCAAATTACAGATTGCAAGCGTTCCTGGGACAAAAGCCACCGCCATTGACAACCATATGTCAGGAGTGCTCTGATGGTGTTTCCTGCTTGGCAGGGGGTTGGACTCGATGGCCCTTGTGGTCTATTCCAACTCTATGATTCTATGATTAAACCAACTGAATTTTGCAGCAAAGCTGTGATCCCAAATGCAACTACTGCATGGAGTGCCACTGTGATTGGAATTTTGATCTCATCCACAGAAAAGGGACAACGCAGCAGAGTGATTTTTTAAAGAACACACATACATGCACAAGAATAATTTAAGGTACCTATTTTTTGTCAGTGTTATTGCCCCAATATTTATGTAACACGTAATAGTTTAGAATCCGCTCCCAGGTCTGAACTTCCAAATGCACAACATGACTTAGAATCGCTTGTCTGCTTTCGTTTCCCATCTTCGAAGAACCCCACCACTTAAATTCATTCTGCCTTCAAGGTGCAACAGCCTGCAGGGGTGGCTGGTCAATTCAGACAT
The DNA here is from genome assembly GCF_964188315.1 of Podarcis muralis. Taxonomy (NCBI): domain Eukaryota; kingdom Metazoa; phylum Chordata; class Lepidosauria; order Squamata; family Lacertidae; genus Podarcis; species Podarcis muralis. The sequence goes on from NC_135658.1 coordinate 10,961,838, forward strand.
CACACAAAAACATGATTTGCACACCCAAACCTGCTTTACTGGCGAAACACAAACCATGCATTGCCAATTCAGACAACATGCCAAGTCTATAAACTTCCTTTAGCCATAGGTTTGGTATGATGTCTGAACTGAGCCAGTGTATCTATAGAATGCTTAAGAATGGCTTTTCACTGCTCTTGAAGACAAGAACCTACTAGCTCTGGGTGATTGGGGAGGCCGCATTTCTTGCACGGCTCATCGTCATCAGCAGGCGCAGGTTCTTCCTCTTCCTCCTCCTCTTCCTCCTGATTCTCAGAGTCTTCTTCACTCTCTGAATCTTCGCTCTCATCATTGCTCGAATATCTCCACCTACCACGAGTTCGAGTACCAGCCCACCGAACTTTGCTTCGCTGTGAGGCCTAGAAACCCAGTGACAAGGGAAACCTCATTGTCTCGGCACCTTGTTACAGTTCCATGCTGAATCATACATTCCCCCAGTTTACATTGCCTCAAATAAAAAACAGCCATGCGCAGATTATACAATGCCTTCTGGACATGACAACAGTTGTACTGGGATTCAATGCTAAATGGTTTAGCAGTATAAGAACAAGCCGCAGGGAGCCTCAGGTTCAAACTCCCCCCTCTCCTCCAGTGCAGCTGCAAGGAAACTGTTGCTTCTATTTTAGATTAGTCACTGTTTACCATGCCCCCATAACCCTAAACAGTGCTTGATCTTAACTATGTTCTTTTTTTAAAGAAACAAACCATTGTTAAGATTAACCATAGTTAAGATCAGGGGTGAGCAACCTACGGCCCATGGGCCAAAAGCGGCCCCCGGAGGTCGTTTGACCGGCCCATTGAGCCACCCCCGAACCGATGTGTCCGCTCTCACGCTACGCTAAACCGGCACATCTGCACAGACGCAGACACCGAAAATCATGCACGTGATTTGGCCCACAGAGGGATCTCCGTGGGACCAATCCAGCCCAGGCAAGATAAACCTTGCTGACCCCTGGTTAAGATTATCCAATTTGTCTAGATTTAGATGTCACAGCAAGCTGCATTTAATCTAAAATTGTAGGGAAAGCTTCCAAACTTCTCCTTAAGCCTATAGGCCGGAGGACAAAGAGGAGCACATGAGTCCAAGGCTCACCAATGCTTGTTGTCATAATGTCAAGCAATGATTTAGTGTTATTTCTGAACAAGGCCAATATCACTCTTTAAAAAAACAAAAACCCCAACTCATTCATTCCCTTCCCTTCTGAAATTACACTACTTTATACCAGCACCCATCATCTGTTCCACACACAAATGAGCTGCAATCTGATCATAGGGCCTGCTGCTGCAAATTAGGATCTAATGATACAAACACTGCGTTTGAAGAGAAAGAGAGCAAGTTCTGTCCTTGCATATGAAATCTTTCTTTTTCAGCCTGGCCTTCAAACAAGGGAAAACCTTCCCTCAGGATTGATGCAGCTGATGAGACCAAACTGGGAATTCTCGTGATAGTTCACTGTGGAGACAGGAGAAAGACTTGGCTTTCACAATGAGAGATACCTCAGATTTAGCTGGAGGCTGGGCTCTCTTCTGAAAACAATTTTGCACCTTGTGGACAGATTGCTCACACAGGACTGGACCACTAAATTGTGCAGAGAAAGGACAGTATCTCTCTGGCACAATCCTAAAACCACACATAGGGAAACATCAAAGTAGAAAGCAGTACCTCTGTCTGACTCCCTTCTTTCAAATCAAATGGGGTTAATGATTCAAGTGAGGGCACCGCCACCAGGAATCTACTGAGAGTGCCCAGTCAGAGGACATGTAACCCAACCAAGTCTTAGCTGAAGGAGGACGAAGACACTGCCTGTCTCAAAATCTTCCTCTTTCCCTGAAGCTTCCAGCCCTCACCAGGTGTTCCCCACTCACAGTAAACCACTGGATCATGATGGATTTTACTCTCTTGGCCATAGATTTTGACCTTGTGATGACGTAGCAGCCAGAACATTATTCTTGCCATTCTCAAACAGAAGTGCTCCTTCCAGTTGTCTTACTGGCATCCCTGATGACTCTTGTATTAACTCTGCAACTTCCTATTCCATTTCTTTCACACGCAAAAATATATTCTAGACTCATTTTCTGTACCGTTTCCAGGTATCATCAAACATGTGACCCTCAACTACTCCAACTTTGCAGAAGGGCAAACGTTTCCCATGCAATAATCACTGTAACTAAATGCACACCGTATAGCCAGTGTAGAAAACACTAGTTAGTAATAACTGCTAAGGCACGAGATATCGTTTTAGCCTACCAAAAACTTTTCAACTGATTCACTGAATCGATTAAACATCTAAATGCTGCAGCCTTACATCAAGCTTTCTTCCATTCACCAATAGCTTCTGCTACATCAGTGTAACATAACGTAAAGTTTCCTGCATCATTTTATTTTTTGCAAAGCTATTGAACTATCTACACCCTACTTCTGAGCCAGCTAGTAACTGTGTGGATCACATGATCACACCTTCTCTGCAGCCATCATTTTTCAGGAGACAAATGCTCACACAATTGGGACTCCCGCTTCCTCTCCTCTTGTGTGCCCCCAAAAATCTACTCCAGAGAATCCTTCAAATCTCTGGTGCAGATTTTGAGGTTGCGCAGGGGAGAAGAGAAAAGGGAACAGTTCCACCACTGCTTTAGTGGGACCCTGACAGGCAAGCAGAAGCTCTCTATACTGTGTTCTATCACTCCTGCTTCCAGGCTTGTGCTAAAAATGTCAAAACAGAGTAAAAATTAGAATACTGGGTGCCTGCCAATTGAGCAAAACTATTCCAAACTGTACAGATTAGTATAATGGGGTTGGGGTGGGGGTGGGTGGGTAGAAACCAAAATGTCTTAGCATAGGTTTGGGTTTCTAAACATTAGCGGCCAGCAAAATTCAGAAGACTCAAGGCGCACAGCTCTCATGTGAATATTTTACCTTGCTAGCCTTAGAATTTATTTCCTTCTCTTGCTTTTTTGAGTCCTCTTTCTTCTCCGGCTTTTGCACCGCAGCTGGTTTTTCTTCCTCCTCCTCACTCCGCTTTTTCTCGGGCTTCTGATCTCGGGTCTCCGCTATTTTGGGTGTGGGCTTAGATATCCGGGGAGACCTCCTTAAAATGCGACCGACACCAACAGCCGCCTCCTCCTCCTTTTCAGAGGCTGCATTCTGAGTCTTGGGAGGAGGGTCGGTTTTCTTTCTACTCGAGATCCTGATTGTGAGCTTGATCCCATCTTTCTGCCTCTCGGAGGTGATTTCCCTATTCTCCGCTAGAGAACCTTCCTCTTCAGAAATCAGCTTGTATTTACACTTGCTTTTCACGGGCTCTTTTTTAGTCTCAGGAGGTTCCTCGGCAGAACTTTGGGCATTGCCTAATTTGGGCGTTTCTTTCCCTTCAGCTTCAGAGTCCTTCTGCGGCTTAGAATCCTCCCCTGCCTGTACTTTGCATTTATCAGGAAGTGTGCTTTTAGAGACAGATTCCTCCTTCTCAGCAACTGATTTCTCCGAGGGAAGGGCTGGAGCAGGCGGTGGAGTCACAGCCGCTCTTAGCAACTCTGCCTTCTCCCCGGCTTGACCCTTACTTTTCAGATCCTCTTCAACTGCTGGAGTAACCTGCTCCTTTGGGGAAGATGCAGTTAAGGATTTATCTGGACATTCCTTGGGAGGTGCCAGGCCGTCTTTTGCTTTCACGGGTTCCACTGACTTCTTGAGACAATCATCCGTTTTTGAAGGTGCTTCTACGACAGACTCTGAAGTCTTACTGTCAAGCAAGTTTTCTTTTCCTTTCGGGCTGGTCTCCTCCTTTAAAGGCACTTTCTGAGAAGAAACCTCAGCTACCACACTAGCTACCTCCTTCCCTGTACGCAAAATATTTCTTTCGACATCAGCTGTTCTTACTATTGTGCTAACGGTCTCCAGTATTTTCTCGCCGCTTACACCGTTTTCCTCCTTAGGCAGGCTGGAGGCGTCTTCCTTTGTGCCTGGGGAACGTTCCAGCTTGTTATTTGGCATGATTTTCTCGCTACTAACCTCCCCATTTACAAGACATTTCCCATCAGTAATTGTAGGGACTCTCTTAAACATCTCTTCCTCTTGTTTCCCTTCCTCCTTCAAGACATCCTTCGTTGGGGTAATACATTTTCGCAAGGGCCCTTTTAAGGGGCTGTCATAATCATCAGTCAGCTTAATCTCTCGCTTTTTCAGTGGAATCTTTGCCTGCTGGTCATTTTTTAGTTTCTCGCTTTCTTCCACACTTCGCTCCACCACTTCCTGGGGAGCCTTGACATTGACACAGAACTCTATCCTTTCGGGCTCGTGAACAGTTGCCTCTGCATTGCTATTTACATCTTTCAAGTCTTTTGGCTCTAGCTTATTTTCCTTCACCTCCACTTTAACGGGCTTAACGTTTTCTTTAAAAGAGTCCCTTTCTTCTTTGGTAATCTGCATTTCCCCATTGTTTTCCAAAGGTTTGTCTAACTTCACTATAACTGGCAGCTTTATGATTTCTCTCTCTTGCACTTTTTCTAATTTTATCTTGTTTTCCTCTTCCGAAACTGCTGGGGGTGGAAGGCTTTCCAACTGTTTTGGCAGCTCCTCTTTTATCTCTTCTTTTTCTTCTTTGACCTTCAAGTCACTTTCTGTTTCATTTAAAAGAAAAAAGAGCAAAGCAAAGCAATGTTACAATCATCGTAAGCCAAATGATTCTCCTCACCCTCAGTACGACACAACCTTTGAAGCATTTAGCTTTTCCAGGCACCGAACACATGAATGCTAAATATCAGCTCATGTCGAAACAAAAATGGCCCCAATGGTACTTTACTCTGAGTGAACGTTTCGGTACAGCAAAAAATCACTGGGCAAATCTATGTAACAAATATATGCTGGTTTCATTCCAATTTAACTGTCCTGGCTATCCCCTCAAGAAAACCCTGAAAACTATGGTTTTGTGCTATTCTGAGAAGTCTCCATTACTAGCTCACTTCCCCTGTATGGAATTACAATTCTCAAGGCCCTCCAGGAAGAGTGAATGATTGCTTTACTATTTGTAGTCTGCAGAAGAGAGCTAGGAAGGGCCAAAAGGCATGCAAGTCCAATGGTGGCACCTCCTTTGAGGAATGCTTTCCCCAGAGAGGCTCGCCTGGTACCCATCCTAATGTCACTTTAATAGCAGCAATACTTTCTAAAAAATCTTCTCAAGCTTTTTTAGGTTAAATGGCTTCCAATTTTGAATCACGCCCACATTTGCAGTGCACAAATCCCTCAAAATAGTCAACACTGAGCATGACTAATGCAAAATATCCCTTGCAAGTTAAGAATAGCAGCAAAACCTTGGGTTGACGTTTCTTCGCCCTTTTTGGCCTCTTCACCTTCAATGCTAGGGCTCTCCCGTGACGAATTTTCCTGCTGCTGTTTTTTTAATAGTTCGGGATCAATTTGTGCTTTGAGGAGTTCCAGAGTTTCAGCCAGCTCATTTCGGCTTCTGGATAAACAAAAAACGAAAAGCGCATCAAGCCCCATAACCTTGCCAGCCTTGTGTAATATCCCACACTTGTGCAAACCAGACCGCACGCATTCTACTTTGCCAGCACCAGCAGGAAAATGAAGCGCAAGTAAATGGTAAAGGACTACGTCTGGAAAACCATGGGTGCAGTCCCCACAACTGCCCCTTCCCCCTAAGGAATTTCACAGACACCTATCACTGCTATAGGGAACCACTTGCAGTTTCGTACTCTCAGCAGTCAGTACACCAGTTCCCACCCTCCTCTCACACCTACCTGCAAGCATAGCAGAACCAAGGAATAGCCACACATAGCAAGCCTGGAACAAAAGGAACATAGGCATACAAAAAGGAGCAATGGCCAGCACTCCAGCACATATTCACCACAGCCCATATTCAGGGCCAGATCTCCAGACCTAAGCATAGTCTGCTAGATCAGGCCAAAGGCCCACTTAGCTAGTCCAGCATCCTGTTCTCACAGTGGCCAACCAGATGCCTGCAGGAAACCAGGGAGCAGAACAAGAGCAGAAGAGCCCTCTCCCCTCTAGTAGTTTCCAGCAACTTGTATTAGGAAGCATTGCTGCCTGTGGAAGTAGAGAATAGCCATCTTGGCTGGCAGCCGTCAATTTCCTAATCCTTTTTTTAAAGTCTCCCAAGTTGATGGCCATCACTGTCTCCTGGGGGAGCAGTTCCATGGTTTGACATCATGCTGCGTGAATAAGTATTTTATCTGTCCTAACGTTCATCTTCACTGGGTGCCCATGAGTTCCAATGTTATGAGAGAGCTCTAATGTTATGTTATGCCATGCATAATCTTATAAACTTCTATAATGCTACATAAGGGACGCGGGTGGCGCTGTGGGTTAAACCACAGAGCCTAGGGCTTGCCGATCAGAAGGTCAGCGGTTTGAATCCCTGTGACGGGGTGAGCTCCCGTTGCTCGGTCCCTGCTCCTGCCAACCTAGCAGTTTGAAAGCACATTAAAGTGCAAGTAGATAAATAGGTACCACTCCGGCAGGAAGGTAAACGGCGTTTCCGTGCACTACTCTGGTTCGCCAGAAGCGGCTTAGTCATGCTGGCCACATGACCTGGAAGCTGTACGCCGGCTCCCTCGGCCAGTAAAGCGAGATGAGCACCACAACTCCAGAGTTGGTCATGACTGGACCTAATGGTCAGGGGTCCTTTATAATGTTACATCTTACTCGCCTCTTCTCCCCGCCCCCTTTTATTAATTAAAACAAATCATAGCAATATATTTCAAACAGAATATTAAAAAAAAATCATACAATTCTGTCCGCTGCCAAAATGTTATAATATGATCACAATCAGCTCCAGCTTTTTCTCTAAACTAAAAGTCCCAAGCACTGCAACTTTTCTTCATAGGGAAATTGCTCCAATCTCTTAGATCATTTTGGCGGCCCTTTTCTGAACCACCACTTTGTAAGCGTTTGGCTTTGTTTCAGGTGCAGCACTAAACCATCGCAAAGATGTACGTGTAGCTGTAAATATTTCCTTATGCACGGTGAGTCAGAGAGAACATTTAAAAAATCCTATCCAATAAATGAACCTGAGAGAGGCATTTCTTCTAAAGTCACCATAACGGCGTTTTGTCTGGAAAACCGAGGGTAAAAAGAACAATACCTGACAATGCACTTCCACGAAGACCCATCTTGATCATCTTGCTCTTCGACATACACCCTAACATTATGGTCTTGATCCAGCTGGTACCAGTAGGTCAGCCCATCTTTGTCTCTGCCAATCGGCTGAAGGCGCATAGCATCTGCATCTTCCTCATTAATGATATTCTTAAATTTGAGATTGTCATCAAACTGGCACTCACAAAGGTACTAAAGAAAGGGCGGGGGGGGGGGGGAGAAAAAGAGCACATCAAACTAATGTTGGAAACACCAAAGGAACACTCTCTGCTGATGCACCAGCAAGAGACTAATTTGCAAAAACAGTACTTGAAGGGCTTGATTTAAGAAATTGTTGGGGAGGAGCCATAGCTCAGATGGCAGGGCCCATGATCTGTATTAAGAAGGACTCAGATTTAATCTCTAGCATTGCTATAAATGAGAGAGGGCTGGGAAAGGCTTGTGCTTGAGACTTTGGAGATCTGCTACGAATCAGAGATAATTGTAAAAAAGTACCAAGGCAAGCTGTCTTCACTGGTTCTGCCTCACCATCTCTTTTTAAAAGAGAGGTTTTGAATCCACCACTGCATTTTCTGTAGGTCTGGAGTAGCGAAAGGTAGCTTTTTAAATGAATTACACCCACCCAACCAAGTAGCCACCTGCACAGTGGTGGGAGAAAGACAACCCGTTATTGTGACAGCCCTCTCTCACAGGGGTCACCAGGGCATTTTCAAGCCCAAAATGGTTGGGGCCCAAGTCCCGTAACATTCCACCTACAACCATATCAGACCTCCTTATACTTTAACATAAATGGAGGTCATTCTCAAGTGCTTTCATTTAAAATGCATCTCTGGGTTATTTGTGGGGCATAGGAATTCATTCATTCCCCCACCCCATAGTCCAGCCGTCCACAAGGTCTGAGGGACAGTGGACCAGCTCCTTGCTGAAAAAGTCTTCTGACCCCTGATCTGGGGTCTGGCAGGTGTTGTTGGTTTATGTCTTTTGGAAGGCATATATGTTCTCCTTCGCCTTTTCTGAGCTGTTCTTATTGAGCTATTATCAGTTTCGGTTCTATTTAGTTAATGGGGGTTTTTTGTTTGTTTACTTATTGTGGCTGTATTTATTGTGTTTTGTTGTGCGTTTTCATCTTGAAAGCTGTCTTGAGAAGGCTTTTGCCCTTAAAGGCAGACTTAAAATGTTTTAAATACATTAAATTGAATTCACTAAAGCAAGGTTCTAACTCACAGGGTTGTTGTGTAAGGATTATTGAGATTATGTTTATGAAGCACTCTACTCTCAAGAACTGCATACATTAAATGATCCACTAGCTTTTCAATATACCAGTAAACAATAAATATATATATAATCTTTCCTTGGAGTGGTTTCTTTTAATGAAATGCGAAGTAGAGGAGAGCTGGTTTTAGGAACACCCAACAGTCCACAAAAATAAAATCTACTGAGAATCTGCACTCAATTTGCTCAGATAGAATTCGGAAATGATTTTCAGTTATCAGTGAATATACAGAAACTGAAATATATCAAACAAAGTGCTGAATAACAGTATTTCTAGAGCCTTTCATAATTTTTGCATGGTAAGTATTTATATAAAGGTTTGGTTTGGACTATCTTCCAAACTATGTCTAGCATTAACCTCAAAACCATAGTTTGCACCCACTCAAACCATGGTTTGGAGCTAGGTCAACCCAGAAACAGTGCAGGAAATTGGGAAATGCGAGGGAATTGTGAAGGTAGGGGATGCATAAGCCCATGATAAACTCATAACGCTATAAATGGTGTTTGGAGGATTATCAGGTATCATCACAGGTATTCTAGAAAACTATCAAGTGAGTTGAAGACAATAGTACCTTCAATATTCCCAACTTGCATTCCATGCTCATTTCAAAGTATCCTTTTTTCTCCATTTCCCATGCCCAGGTGCTGTTGAAATCTTGACACATCTGAAAGGAAAATGGTTTAAATTAAGTACGAACTGATCTCCCATCATGGCACCCATACTCAATGAAGTGTTACCTAAAGTTTCAGTTTTTGTAGGAATAAAACAGGAACTGGAAAAAGCAGAGGGATGTGGATTGCTGTTAAACTAACAAAATGGGGACCTAGGATGGGTATTTAGTTATTTGTTTGTTTAGCTGACTTATAGTCTGCCTTTTGATAACACGCAATACAAAGCAGTTCACAACATATATAAAAATGCAAATTCAAACACAAAAACCACTTTCGAATCCATTCAGAAACAACACTACAATCTAAACGCCAGTACAGAGATGAAACAGAAACAATAAAATTCAGCTGGATACAGACAGCAAGAGCCCTATTAATCAGAGGAAATATCAGTCATGGAATTATAGTACTGTAAACTGGAAGGGACCCCAAGGCTCACCTAGTCCAACCCGCTGTAATACCGGAATCACAACTAAAGAATCCTTGACAGATGGTCATCCAACCTGTGCTTAGTCCCATTTAAAGGATGTGATGGATGAGACCTGCCCAGCCTTAGAAAGAACTGACTAGCATAATTGCGGGGCCGCCACCGAGAAGGCCCTATTAAAGGTTCCCACCTGCCTGATAGGCTTTACCACCAGGCACTGGCAGGGGTGGGAACAAAAACATGCTGCCCCAGAGACCAAATATGAAAAACTGGAAGACCCAGAAGCCTTTCATAACAATCATTTAAATGAATTGTATTAGAAGGACATTGATTTTTGTGTGCTCTGGAAATTCCTTAAAATTATTTCTGGATGGTAGTGATTACATCTGCACACTATATCTAATATTGAACAATACAAAAACAAAAATTGGCACAGACACCTCCTATTTCTGGCCATGGTATCGGGGATTCCCAACATCATATATCACCCAGTAGTAGAGTTTCAAAGCATCCAATGTAAGAACAACTTACCTTGATCAAGTATTTTTCCCAGCGATCTGCTGTGACAGATTTTCCGATCTTCCTCATCAGTTTCAAATGAAGTTCTACCAGCTCTCTGGGAACTACAAACAAGAAGGGGAGGGAGTTTAAAAACAAATAAGCAACTAGGTTCTAAATGCTAGACGTAAGCACAAATTCAAGAGAAAGACAAAAGTTAAGTGTTAACTAATCCACAGACGTGGGTGGCACTGTGGGTAAAACCTCAGCGCCTAGGAGTTGCCGATCGTATGGTCGGCGGTTCGAATCCCCGCGGCGGGGTGAGCTCCCGGCGTTCGGTCCCAGCTCCTGCCCACCTAGCAGTTCGAAAGCACCCCTAAAGTGCAAGTAGATAAATAGGTACCGCTTTATAGCGGGAAGATAACCGGCGTTTCCGTGTGCTGCGCTGGTGCAGGCTCGCCAGAGCAGCTTTGTCACGCTGGCCACGTGACCCGGAGGTGTCTCCGGACAGCGCTGGCTACCGGCCTCTTAAGCGAGATGAGCACGCAACACCAGAGTCGGACACGACTGGCCCGTACGGGCAGGGGTACCTTTACCTTTACCTAATCCACAGAGAGCCAAAATATTAAAACAGGATGCTCACGCTCATACATACAGGGAAAACTGCATGGTCTGAACAGCGTTATAGATCAGGGTGTAACAAACTGGACTCTTTTCCAGTTCTAAAATATCCTACAACGGGGTTATTTAAATGTACAGTGGTACCCCGCAAGACGAACGCCTCGCAAGACGGAAAACCCGCTAGACGAAAGGTTTTTCCGTTTTGGAGACGCTTCGCAAAACGAATTTCCCTATGGGCTTCCTTCGCAAGACGAAAGCCCATAGGGAAATCTCCGGGACAGGGCGTCTTGCCCACTGTCCTCGGACCTCCTCCCACCGCCAGGCTTCGGAAGGCTGCTCTGAAGCCTGGCGGGGGGCGGAGAGGTTTTTTAAAAACCCCGGGACAGCAGAGGACTTCTCCGCTGTCCGGGGCGATTTTAAAATGCTGCCGGGCGGCAGCGCTGCCGCCCAGCAGCATTTAAAAAAACCCCGGGACAGCGGGGGACTTCTCCTTTGTCCCGAGGTTTTTTAAAATGCTGGCGGGCAGCAGCGAAGGCTTCGCTGCCGCCCGCCAGCATTTTAAATTCGCCCCGGACAGCGGAGAAGTCCCCCGCTGTCCCGAGGTTTTTAAAAATGCTGGCGCCTTCTCCTCTCTCCCCGGACCTCTTTTGAAGCAAGGGGCGGCAAAGGGGAGAAGCGATCTTCTCCCCGTTGCCGCCCCTTGCTTCAAAAGAGGGGACAGAGGGAAAGGCGCGCGCCTTCCTCTCTCTCCCCCCGGACCCCTTTTGAAGCAAGGGGCGGCAAAGGGGAGAAGCGATCTTCTCCCCTCCGCCCCTTGGTTCAAAAGAGCGGAAGGCTGGCGGGGGGCGAAAATCTTTGTCCCCCCTGGCTGCCTTCCCGGGAGGGCTTTTAAATCGCCCCGGACAGCGGAGAAGTCCTCCGCTGTCCGGGGCGATTTTAAAATGCTGCCGTGGGGGGGGGGAGCAAAGACTTTCGCCCCCCCCCAGCCTTCAGAAGAGGTCGGGGGACAGATTGTCCCCGGACCTGGTCTGAAGTCGGTTTCCATAGGAACGCATTAATTGATTTTCAATGCATTCCTATGGGAAACCGTGCATCGCAAGACGAAAAACTCGCAAGAAGAAAAAACTTGCGGAACGAATTAATTTCGTCTTGCGAGGCACCACTGTATCTTCATGCCACTTACCACTGCAAAAATTATCAGGTAGTTTACAAAACAGAAATAAAACATCAACACTGCTCATCTACAAATGAAAAGAAAGAAATCAAATGAAAAACAGCACAGCTGCACTAAAAAGGGCTTACATGGCTGGTATACATAAGGAGAAAGAACTTCCATGCTCCTTACAATTTGCTTCAGAACTACTTTCAGCCCATTCAGCCTGGCACACAAGTGGGTCATTTACAGAGTCATGTGCAAAATTGGATCACACTACAAATATCTTCATTCAGGAGGGAGAGTCGGCACTTAACTAACATTAATAGCAACTGGGAAGCTACTGGGAAAACACAAGAGAGACACTTTGTTTGGGTGCGTTGTCTTCCAAAAAACATGATACTTTAGGTAGAGATTGCATGTGAGTCCTTCCTTACAGTGTGCTGCCCCCATGCTGCAAATGGAGGACCTGCTGGGAGGATGTACACATGCGATGCACGCAATCACAAGCTCAAACTCTGCACAGTATTACTTTTGCAAATTACCTACAATCCCTCACTTAGTGCCTGGTATTTTTCTATAAAGCCTGCACAGTGAATGAATATAGTTTTCTAGGAAATTTTAAACCCAAAACATAATGATTGTTGGGGAACCCAAAATACTGCAAACCTTTTAACAGCCTGCTCAAAAATCTCCTTTGTCCACGGGGCTACCAAGGTACTAAGAGGGATGTTGGTTTCTTATTTTACCAATCTTAAGTTTTAATTTACCCTATTTTTACATCTGTTCATACATTTTATCTATCCTCATGAAAATGTATCACCATTTTAGTGTGCATTTTCCTAATATACACAGTTTTGTATACAATTAAGCCTACTAGACCCATTTTGGCAAGCAAATGTAATGCATTGTACATGTTATTTTCACAAACACATTTATTTTATTTATTTAACAAAATTTATACACGATGTGATTGTAATAAAATCTATAAACAATTTACAAGACATTTCCATGCGAAGTTTCCCATAACGTACTGTATTTCACCGAGTAATCATCGCCATTACTTAATAGTTGCACTCCCATTTTTTGACCCCTAAAATTGGCCCCAAAGCACTCACCACATAGTATGAAAATGCAACGATTAACAATCCAATCTACTCTTTTCGCCTTAGATATCAGTGACTAATGAATCATCTGTGAGAGGTAAAGATTTTTAAATTTAACTTTTAAGAATTATATTTATTTATTTATTTATTTATTTATTTATTTATTGACTTCCTATGCCGCCCATTCATTCAAGGATCACAGGGTGGTTTACAATATAAAACCAGAAAAATGCATGACACAGTAACATCACTAAATCATCTACATTACAGCTGGAGTAAAAAAAAAACACCCTACTAAATATTATATGCTTCATTCTCACCATGGTGTGAAAAAAATTATAAGGGGCTTCCCTAACTGAATTTGTGCCTGTACAAATCCTCCACAAAATTTGAGGACCAGAAAAAGAACATTAGTCTGTGCTTTTCACCAGCATGCTATTCTCCAAAAGGACTACACTTTGAGGTATGGAAAAGCAAATAATCCAACGAGACTTCACCTGCAGCCTGAAGCAGCTCAGTGCAAGTCACCAGTTTACTACTACAGCAAGAGTTGAGCCAAACTCTACTTAACACAGAACTACAGAGCTAGAAGGAACCTTAGAGACGCCTCTGTATTCCTGCAGGATTCCCCGCCCCGCTTTGCTAAAGGGCAAAGCAAAGAAAGATCAACACCATGACCCAATGGGTAGTAGTTTCTTTCCTTTCCTCCTTGCAGCAGATGCCCCACCCACAACATCACAAAGAGTTGGCAAAGGCAAAAAAGTGAGGCTGCTGTTTGGAAGAGAGGGTGTGTGTGTGTGTGTGTGTGTGTGTGTGTGTGATGAATGTCCAACCAGTGCAATCTGCACATCTTGGCTGAATCCACTTAACACAGCTTTCCACACTGTGAGTGCACCACACTAAAATACTGAACAAATGGAGGCAGTGTTAGAAACTAGCCAGGCGCGTTTTGCTACTGGCGCGGGTCCAATTGCGACCACGTGGAGATCTCTGGATGCCAGGTTGGCAATGGACATCTCCATCTGGCTGGCCCCTCCAGCTTTCTTAAGCAGGTCAGCAGAAGAGCTTATTTAGTGCATTTATATCTCACATACATGGTTCTCCCTCCTCCTCAGTTAATCCCTATAATGATCCTGTTAAGAGGCTGTGACTGTTCCAAGGTCACCCAATGAGCTTCTTTACAGAGTGGGGATTTGAACCCTGTTCTCCCAGGTCCTAGTCCAACACTCTAACCACTACACCACACGGGCTTCCTAGAATGCTTCTGCTATGGGGCAGGTATATAAATTAAGTAGGTAAATAAATACTGGAAAAGCAAAATGTCACTTAAGAGAAGGATCTGAAATATTTTCCTTGGAGCTTGAATTTGTTTTATTCTGGATTGTTTTACAGTGGTACCTCGGGTTAAGTACTTAATTCATTCTGGAGGTCCGTGCTTAACCTGAAACTGTTCTTACAGCACCACTTTAGCTAATGGGGCCTCTTGCTGCCGCCACGCCGCCGGAACACGATTTCTGTTCTCAACCTGAAGCAAAGTTCTTAACCTGAAGCACTATTTCAGGGTTAGCGGAGTCTGTAACCTAAAGTGTATGCAACCTGAAGCGTATGTAACCTAAGGTACCACTGTATTTGATGTATCAATGTGCTTTAAACCCATGAGAGATTCTCCCCCCCCCCCTTAAAATATAAAGCGGTATAGGAAGGAAATAATAATGATGATGATGATAATAAATTCCACCGCAAAAAGGTGCCTAGACATTCTGTCATGGCGACCGTAACCCAGGTATAAGGAGTCATTTGGCAATTAGCTTATATATCTGAGTTTCTAACACTGAATGGAGAGACAGGCTGGCCATGTGGCAGGATGAAGCAATCTACTTCAGATGACACCACAAACAGGGGATAAAGTATCTGAATGGGGCTGCAAGGCTTTTTAAAGTGTTGGTCCATGCTGCGAGGGGGAAATGCATCATTTATTCTTGACCTCAAGGAGCAAAATATATTGGGCGGATAGTGAATGAAGGTTACATTCTCCAGCTGAAAAGAGATATTTGTGGAAACAGGTCTCCTGGTAGCAGCAACAGGAGCACCTTGGTTTGTTCAAATCAGAAAACGATACAGTAAGATTAAACAATTGTCAAATGATGTGAATCAAGAATACAATAGTAAACTACTAAAAATCCAGCTGAGCCTACAATATGGCCATTGTGAAAATTTCCACAGCATTCCACTACTCGCAACACAAATGTATCATTATTAAAATTGTGAGCTGCCTTTACCAGCACTCAAGGTGCCAGATAGTAACAAATCTGAAGGAGTGTCTCTTCCCATTCAAGCCCGTCCATGTCCTAAGATCTTCTGTCAAGGCCCTGCATCAAGTGCCTTCCACATTAGAAGAATTGCATGTAAGAACGTTAAAAACAGCCTGCTAGAGATCAGGCCAATGGGCCCACCTAGTCCAGGTTTCTATTCTCACAGTGGCTGAACAGTTGCCTCTGGGAAACCAGCAAGCGGGATTCGAACGCAAGAGCTACTCTCCCCTCCTGCAGCTTCCGGCAGCCCACTCCTCCATGAATTTGGCTAATACTTTTTTAAAGCTATCCAAGCTGGTGACCACTGCTGCCTTCGGTGGGAGCTAGTTCCATAATACAGTGGTACCTCGGGTTAAGAACTTAATTTGTTCCGGAGGTCCGTTCTTAACCTGAAACTGTTCTTAACCTGAAGCACCACTTTAACTAATGGGGCCTCCTGCTGCTGCTGTGCCGCCGCTGCACAATTTCTGTTCTCACCCTGAAGCAAAGTTCTTAACTCGAGGTACTATTTCTGGGTTAGCAGAGTCTGTAACCTGAAGCGTCTGTAACCCAAGGTACCACTGTATAACTCTGCAGCTACAAAGGAGAGGGCTTTTTCAGAGGTGGGGTCCTGGCTTTGGAACATCCTCCCTAAAGTGCTGTGCCTAGACGCAGGGGTCAGCAAACTTTTTCAGCAGGGGGCCGGTCCACTGTCCCTCAGGCCTTGTGGGGGGCTGGACTATATTTTTTTTTGGGGGGGGGGGAGAACGAATTCCTATGCCCCACAAATAACCCAGAGATGCATTTTAAATAAAAGCACACCTTCTACTCATGTAAAAACACCAGGCAGGCCCCACAAATAACCCAGAGATGCATTTTAAATAAAAGCACACATTCTACTCATGTAAAAACACGCTGATTCCCAGACTGTCCGTGGGCCGGATTTAGAAGGCGACTGGGCTGGATCCTGCCCCCGGGCCTTAGTTTGCCTACCCATGGCCTAGAGCCGATACACTCAACAACCAACACAGACAGACAGCACCAAGAACAAATGAACAGAACCACCCCTTTCAGGAAGGCCTTGAGGCACAGGGGTCAGTACTTCTGAGAAGCCCTTCTGAGGCTATGTTCTGTGTGAGCTCCACTTCTATACAATCTGGTCACACCACCACGCAACAATCAGGCCTGATCACCTTTTGGAAGGGATGGAGAAATAGGTCTATACACACTGTAACAGATTACCAGTATTATCACAACACACACTTTCTATTCAGCAATGGATTGGGGCCCATAGGGTTTTACTTCACAGCTTCAACTTTTGTATGTGAACGCTGAAAAATACAATGGAACTGCATTCATCATTTCTATTAATCTCAAAAACATGAGTGTTTTCATATTTTCAGGTTTGTTTGCTTGCTTGCTTATTTATTTATTATTAAAACGATTTAAAACAGCTTTTTGATTACGAAAAGAAATGCCCCACAATTTTATAAGGGCCATAACAATATCCTATCCAATGCAAACAATCAACAATAAAATCAAGAGTAAAATATCATCAAGTGACCAAGAAAAATCAGAACTAGCAGCAATGGTGTATTCAACTGCTGGTGCAAATACTCCATAGTTCATGCCCGAAGAAAGAACAATCCACATGGTTGGTGCCACTAGAGAAGGTCACAGCACAATCAGGATTGCCTTATCCACAGACCGCAGAAACAAATATTAAATATTTACTACAGTCATACCTCAGGTTACGACCACTGCAGGTTGCGTGTTTTCGGGTTGCGGACTGCGCCAAACCCGGAAGTACTGGAATGGGTTACTTCCGGGTTTTGGCGCTCGTGCATGTGCCGAAGCACAAAATGATGTCACGTGCATGCGCAGAATAGCATCACGCACGTGCAAAGACGCGGTGCTTCAGGCTGCGAACGCTGCAGGTTGTGAACGTGCCTCCTGCAAAGATCACGTTTGCAACCCGAGGTATGACTGTATTATGCATAGTTTGCAAACGACATCACATTAGCAACAATAACAAAACTGTCACGGTACAAAAAATGCCACTTTTGCTTCTCAGAGCTTTAAAAAAAATACTTTTATTAATTTAAAATTATATATATGCCACCGTTTATAAAATGTACTTAGCCTAGGCCTGCATAGTGTAAGGACTGCAGGTTAACTGTGGTCCAATCCCTGCCTATTTGCAATCATCTGGGTAAATTCCCAATAATCATTTGCAACCCCTTCTTGGTGGGAACAATTAAAGGCCAGTATGGCAAAATCATTTGCATGGCATGTCAGATGATGAATTAAAAGGCCTGAGTTCAATGCTCACTCAGTCAAAAACTCCCCGGGGTGACAATGGGTCAATTACCATTGTTTTGAACTACTTCACTGGATTGTTGTGAAGATAAAATGGGGAAGATTCACATATGCCCCAGGGCTCATAGGAGAGAAGGTGGGATAAACAATTTAATAAGATAAAAGTGAGTGTGTAACTGCAGCTTCTCTTTGGGTTTTGAGGCATATGGCAAAGTTGACACCAGTTTTTTCAGTCTGCTGCAACTATCCATCCACTCAGCATGGACCACTTGCAGCAAATACTGTTTAGTGTGTGTGTAAACCTTGTATGCTGTTAGCAAAAACAGTGAAAAGTAGGCAGCCATGAAGAAAGGATAGCCAAAGTGGTGCACTTCAGGAGGTGTGCATGTGTTAATGGGCTAGAAAACAGAACATAGAAAGCTGTTCTATACAGAGACTGGTCCATCTAGCTCAGTATTGTCTATGCAAGCTGTCGCCAACCTAGCACCACCCAGATGTTCTGAACTACAACTCTCAACAGCCTCAGGCAACATGGCCAATGGTCAGGGATAATAGGAGCTGTGGTCAAAAACAGTATATTGGCTACCCCGGCACAAAAGGAGTGCAGCGGCTAATAGATAATGTGCTTATCACCCTTGACTTAGTAAAAGCAAGGCGTATACAGTGATTTGCATTCTGGACTCCTGGCTTAGCTAGTTCTTAAAACACAAAAGTTATTAAGAAGGGGAGGGGGGAGAACACCCACTAGATTTCTTCCTGCTCAGGGGAGCACATCAGAATTACCACAAGCAGTGGAAAGAAAGGCTTGGGGAAATTGCAACACTTCCTCCATTGGTGAAGAGCTTAGAAAGCCATCCTACAGAATAATCAAGGCATAGGCAAACTCGGCCCTCCAGATGTTTTGGGACTACAACTCCCATCATCCCTGACCACTGGTCCTGTTAGCTAGGAATGATGGGAGCTGTAGTCCTAAAACATCTGGAGGGCCGAGTTTGCCTATGCCTGGAATAAATCCTACTACGCAAGTGCAATAAATTTGACTATCAAGGAATTTTTAAAACACACACACACACACACACACAGAGAGAGAGAGAGAGAATATGCCTTGGACCAACACCATAAAGACAAAGTATTACAGCATATGCTTTCATGAAGTCAAGTCCACATCATCAGATATGTACATACTGGCTACAATTGGTAGAGTTTTAGAAACACACAGCTGTCAAGAAACACTTGCCCAAAAGGGCTTGAAGTGCAATATGTATATCTTTGGCCTTTCAATATAAAACTCAAAATGTTTACATGGAAGGTCCAGTGGCCATTCACTACTGCAATAAAAGTAAAGGTACCCCTGCCCGTACAGGCCAGTCGTGTCCAACTCTAGGGTTGCGCGCTCATCTCGCTCAAGAGGCCGGGAGCCAGCGCTGTCCGCAGACATTTCCGGGTCACGTGGCCAGCATGACTAAGCAGCATCTGGCGAGCCAGCACCAGCGCCGCACACGGAAACGCCGTTTACCTTCCCACTATAAAGCGGTACCTATTTATCTACTTGCACTCAGGGGTGCTTTCGAACTGCTAGGTGGGCAGGAGCTGGGACCGAACGACGGGAGCTCGCCCCGCCGCGGGTATTCGAACCGCCGACCTTGCGATCAGCAAGTCCTAGGCACTGAGGTTTTACCCACAGCGCCACCCGCGTCCCAACCACTACTGCAGTGTTTCCCAAATGTTTTTGGGCAACGGCACACCTGTCTACTGAAAAAAAATCTCGCGGCACACCACCATTAAAGCCCCGCCCCGCCCCGTGACGTCAGCGCGCAGCGTCACGCCGGGAGGGATGCACAAAAGTGAAAGTTTTTTCCCTCCCCCTTGCTGGGGAACCTCCAAGCTTTGGGGGTGGGAGGAGGCAGCAGAGCGAGGGACTGAGGGACGGCGGCAACTGAGGCGGCGGCGGCTGAGGCAGAGCTGGGAAGGGGGTTTCCAGGGGACACGGCAGCTCCTCGAAAGGCTTCTCTCAGCTGCGCTCAATCCGCCTCGGAGAGGATTTCCCCTCCGGTCCCATGCGTTCGTTTGGGGCATCGCTCCGGCTGCTCCCTCTCCCGCCGCGCAGGAGCGATGCCTCTCTCTGGCTTTCCCTCCGCGCAGGCTGAGGGAGGGAGGGAGTGGCGCGTGTGACCCGTCTCTGCTGGGAGACCAAACCCAGCGAGGCAGAGTCGCGCGGAGGCGCCCAGGCAGCGCTTCCGGCTGCGAGGAGGAGCGCCAGGCAACAGCAGGAGGCGCGGCCTCTCCTCGCCGCCGCCGCGCCTCTCGCCGCCCGACTCGCCCGCCTCCCTCCAGGCATCTCGCGGCACACGAGGCAACGTCTCACGGCACACTCGTGTGCCGCGGAACACCGGTTGGGAAACACTGCACTACTGCAATAACTGGCAATAATTTTTAATATGTTCTCACACACTTCTGCTGTTTCCAGTGTGTTGTTATGTAGATCAGTGTTCTTCGATCTTGGACCCCAGATGTGGTTGGACTACAACTCCCATAATCCATCACCACTGGCAAAGTTGGCTATAGATGAGAAAGGTGCTTTTCAACTTATCCATAAATGATCTAGAACATGGGTAGGCAAACTAAGGCCTGGGGGCTGGATCTGGCCCAATCGCCTTCTAAATCCGGCCCGCAGATGGTCCAGTAGAATGTGTCCCTTTATTTAAAATGCATCTCTGGGTTATTTGTGGGGCCTGTTTGGTGTTTTTACATGAGCAGAATGTGTGCTTTTATTTAAAAAGCATCTCTAGGGGCATAGGAATTCATTCATTTCTTCCGCCAAAAAAAAATTGTCCGGCCCCCCACAAGGCCTGAGGGACACTTGACCAGCCCTCTGCTGAAAAAGTTTGCTGACCCCTGATCTAGAGTTATTAGTGAGCAGTGAGGTACTGCTGACAATATTGTTCAGGGTTGTTAAAACAAAATGAGATTGTGGAGAGGTCCGAAGGGATATTTCCAAACTAAGTGAATGGGTGGTAAATGGTAAAAGAAATTCAGTGTAAACAAATATAAAGTGATGCATGGCTGTGGGGAAAAAGAAAAACAAAAACACCCACTCATAATTTCACAGATATGCTCATGGGGTCTGGACTGGTGGTGACAGACTAGAAAAGAGACCTTGGGGTCATAGGGTGTAGCTTGATGAGTATGTTGACGCAGTGTGCGACAGCTGTGAAATAAGACAAATTCCATGCCATGGCTCATTAGGAAAGGAATTGAAAATAAATCTATTATAATAATGCTGTTTCACAAATCTATGGTGAAATCACAATGGGAATCCTCTCTACACTTCTGGTCACATCACCTCAAAAAAGTTATTGTAGGATTGGGAATGGTTCAGAAAAGGGCAGCCAAAATGATCACAGGGATGGAACAATTCTAAAAATCTATGAGGAAAGATTGGAGCATTGGGGGCTTTTTAGAGAAAAGGTAAGAGAAACTTATAAAGTTCTGCACGGCATGGAGAAAGGAGACAGAGAAAAGCTTTTCTCCCTCTGTCGTTACACTAGAACTTGTGAATATTCAAAGAAGCTGAATGTTAAAAGATTCAGAAGAGAGAAAAGAAAGTACTTCTTTGTGCAGCGCATTGTTAGACTGTGGAACTTGCTCCCACAGAAGGCAGCGATGGTCACTGGCTTGGATGGCTTTAAAAGAGGATTAGACAAATTCATGGATGAGATGGCTATCAGTGGCAACTAGGCATGGAGGCTGTGCTCTACCTCCACAATTGGAGGCAGCAATGCTTCTGAATGCCAATTGCTGGAAACCACAGGAGGGGAGAGTTGCTCTTGCGCTTGTATCCTACTTGCTGGTTCCACACAGGCATCTCATTGTGAGAACAGGACGCTGGACGAGATGGGCCATTGACCTGATCCAGCAGGCTCTTCTTATGTTCCTATGATGAGAGTTGTAGTCCAACCACATCTGGAGACTTAACACTGAAGCACATCCATCCTTTGTAAAACATATCTACCTCAGAAGTAAGGAATCACGCGCCCCGCTTCCAGATGTTTCTGGTCAATCATTTATGCTTACCACTGGCCAAGAATGATGGGGATGAAGGAAACTGGAGTCCAACATTTGAAGGACCAGTTTCACTATCCCTGATCTATAGAAGCAACCTGCTTTTCATTACACAATAATCAATCCATTTCCAAATCCGTAAAGGGCAATAAACTAGACTCAACTGCATACTTTCAGATTAGATAGGCTGAAATCTCTAAACGAAAGCTCTGAGTGGACATCTACTTGGGAGTTCATTGTTAAAATGAGATTTGAACTGGAAAGCACCTAGGTCCCATTCTAGAACGTAATCCCTTCCAGCACCCTAACCCTTCACTAAATGACAGCCAAAGGAGAAAGATCACACAATGCTTCTTGAAAGATATTACACTTCAGATTTTGGCACACCACTGGAAGACAGAATATAGATAGCACTTCTACTCCCGAAAGTAAAACTGAGTTCAGTTTAACATGCTAATACACCACAAAATTTTATAGCCTTGTTATTTTTCAAATTTTTTGTATAAAGGAATGAATAAATGATATATTGTCACAAAGCTGCCTGCAAGAAGGTTATATATAGTCCCATCAGCATTTAGATGAACTCAGTCCAACATATTCCCATAGGACTTTTTCAGAAGTGTGCATAGGGCTGCAGCCTAAGTGACAAGTTAATTTTTTTTATATAACTGCAATGACTTCCTCCAAAGAGTCCTGGGAACTGTAGTTTGGTGAGGTACTCATAGTTCTGTATTACACATGTTTGTCTACTCTAGCCTCTCTCACAAAACTACAGTTTCCAGAATTCTCTAGAGGAAGGAGTGGAGAAAAATCACTTATGTCCACTTAGACAGAGACAGCAGGGTAACACAGTCATTTGTTCCTGACACCTGACAAAAATGTTTCAAAGCAAAATGGAATAAACAATACTTTTAACTCCACAACAAAGTACAAATGGAAGCAGAGAAAGAAAATAGGATCCTTTCCAAAATAAAGGTTCAGGTAAACAGCAAAGATGCTATACATATTAACACAAAACTGCATGTAAAATTTTCAAAAAAATCAGCTACTAAATAGAAATCTAACAGACAATACATACACAGCCCATCATGTAAACCCATTTTATGTTCACTGTTTAAAAAACCTTTTAAAAATATACATAACCACATAATAAAATACTAGTAATGAAGACTATAGAAGCAATGAAAAGCTATTTACACTACTACTGGAAATTAGCACTGTGTGCCAGACAACTTATTCAGGGAAATAAAGAGCTGCTTTAAGATTTGAATTGTTTTGATTACCCATTCCAAAAGCACTATTGACAAAGAAACTGGCCACTAAGAATTTTCAATCTTGAAGAACATATCTGCAAAATCTTGGCTGAGAACAGCAATGCCCTG